>NC_134696.1:79598281-79898281 GCF_050947455.1 Rhinoderma darwinii | reverse complement strand
CAGATACATGTTTTTGAAAGGAAAAATTGACAACCAAAAGTATTCCTTTGGTAACTTTTATGCTCCCAACACTTCACAAACAGATTGGCTGATAAAAGCTTTTATTAAGTTCAATGAATTTAGGGAAGGAATAGCAGTTGTTTCTGGGGATTTTAACATATCCCTTGAGCTGACTTTGGATTTCTCTACCGGCCGGTCAGCAGTATCTTATAGAAAACTGGCATGTGTAAAAAAATCACTACATAAAATGTCTTTATTGGACACCTGGCGCTTCTTTCATCCTAACAAGAGAGATTATACTCATTACTCAGCCCCACACGGCTCTTATGACCATTTAGATTATATATTTTATACATCCCAGTATATAAAGAACTGCACGAAGGCCACTATTGGATCAATGATACATTCTGATCACTCTCCTGTCTTCCTCCCCTTTGAAACGCCATTACCGGCCCGGAAAATGTTTATCTGACGACTAAACGAGACACTGCTGGACTCTCCCAATATTAAAGACAGGATTGAAGGTAAATTAATTGAAATTTTCAAAACGAACATGACCCCAGATATTTCCCCACATGTACATTGGGAATCTCACAAGGCTGTTATTAAAGTAGAACTTATTGCCTCTGCCGCATATGCAAATAAAACTAAACATAAGAAAACAAAAGAATTAACAGACAAACATGTTTTGCTCATGGTAATAAACCGACCATATTTTTGATGGCCAAAATTAAACAAAGGATGCTTAAAAATAGGATACTATCTATCAAATGTGATACTGATGTAGATACTATTGAGTCGGAGCAAATGGCAGAATTGTTTCAGACATATTATTCAGAATTATATAATATCAACAAAAATGATGCTGTAGATCCCCAAAATGAAAAGTCATCGGCCGTCGATTCTTTCCTAGCTGACATTGAGCTCCTGGTTATATCACAAACGTATGCCTCTCAAATATGTGATCCCATTACGCTAGAAGAACTTCAAACAGCTCTGATATCAACACCTAAAGGGAAAGCCCCAGGCCCTGACGGCCCACCTCTTTACTATTATTCTAGCATTGCTGATGTTTTAGCGCCACATATGTTACACTCTTTTAATTCAGCATTAGATAGATGTCCCTTCACTCCCCAAACTTTAGAAGCACACCTAGCGCTTATACATAAACCTGGTAAGGACCCGTCTAGTTGTGCAAATTATCTGCCTATCTCCTTATTGAATATAGACTTAAAGTTATATGCCAAAATCCTAGAATCCCGATTAAAATGAACCCTTCCTGACATTATTCACCTTGATCAGACAGGATTTGTCCCAGGAATAGAAGGGAAAGATAACACATAAAAGGTACTTAATTCCATTGCTTATGCTAAAAAAATGTCACACCCCATTGGTACTACTTGGTACAGACGCCAAGAAGGCATTTGATAGAGTGGCCTGGCCTTTTTTAATTAAGGTGCTACATAAATTCCACTTCCCATCTAAGCTCATCTCAATGATTTTCTCCATGTATTCATTGCCTAAAGGTTACTTTAAGGTTAATGATATTCTATCTAAACCAGTAGAGATTAATAATGGCACAAGGCGGATGCCCCACTCTCTCCATTATTATTCATTTTAGCAATGGAGACTCTTTTACAAACTGTCAGACAAAACAATATGATAAAGGGACTGTTATGTGTAAAAGAGGAGCAAAAAGTCGCAGCATATGCTGATGACATACTATTACTACTTTTAACGCCTTCCCGCTTTTGGGCGTGACTGTATGTCCGAAATCAAAGTGATTTCCCGCAATAGGGCGTATAGTTACACCCAAGCTTTAAACTGTCACCATGTCAACAGGCATGGTGACAGCGACCTGATCGCAACTGTCTTAGACAGTTGCCGAGCAGGACTCTCGGCACAGGAGCAATCAGAGTGGTCCCGTGCCGGCATGAGCTGTGATTGGCCAGTCAGTACTGACAGGCAAATCACAGGGCAGGAGGATTGTATTGCCGGCATCTCCGGCTCTGACAAGCTCATTCCTGTCAGAGAGCTTGTCAGAGTCGGAAGCCAGTGAAAGGACAGTGAGAGGAAAGAACAGTTTTTTTTTTTAAAAACACAGCGATCTGCCCCTGTTGTGCCCACTGTGCCCACTGACCATTGATCACCACCTTTGGTGCCAACTGGTTGTAAGATATATAATTATATAACTATATAATTTCAGTCACCCACAGTGTCCTTCTGCCATGTGATCTGTGCCCAGCGATCACCTGTCGCAGTACCTGGTCGCCATCACCCTGCTTTGTCCCTAGAGTTCCCTGTTAGGTAGCAATGCCACGTCTCATTTAGTTTTCCCCCTGGTAGGTAGGGTACGGTTACTCTTTGAATACAGCAGGGTTGCTGGTCTGTTCTCATTGCGCAGTTGAGAATAGCGCTGTTTATTTTCTGTTAAAAAACGTTTTTAAAAAAAAGCTACAAAAAAACAGTTACAAAATAGGTTAGTTAGTTAGTAGCTGAACAAAATTATGGCCAAAAGAGTCTTCACAGCCGAAGAAGCGTATGAGATGTTGTGTTTTCCGATACGGACAGCGCAAGTGAAGGTGAAGTACAGTTCGTGCTTTCATCTTCACCTTTATCGAGTGACTCTGAGTCTGCACCCCTCCCGTCGGCACAAAAGAGCCGTAGGTCCTGCTCTGCCTGAGCTGACATGGGTAGCTGCGGACAATTATACCCCCCAGGTGCCTGAATTTACAGCCACCTCAGGCATTCAAATTGATACTATGGATTTCAGCCTCATTGATTATTTTAAAGTTTTTTTTCAGACGCCCTTTTAGAATTAATTGTCCAGCAGACCAACATTTATGCGGAACAATTTATCGCCCAGAATCCCGACTCATTTTATGGGAGATGCCAAAATTGGACCCCCACAAACGCAGTGGAATTGCGGAAGTTTTGGGGCTTATTTTTAAGTTTTGGTCTCATAAAAAAGCTCAGTATTAGAGACTATTGGTCCCCTGATATTTTATATAATACCCCCCTTTACCGCACAGTAATGACAAGGATGCGATTCAAAGCCATCGTAAAGTTCCTTCATTACAATGATAATAGTCAGTGCCCACCCCCACAGGACCCACATTTTGATAGGCTGTATAAAATAAGTCCATTGATTGCCCACTACTCCCAAAGTTTTTCCCAAGTTTATACCCCCCAAAAAAATATTTCAGTAGATGAATCATTGCTAAGCTTCAAGGGTAGACTGCACTTCAGGCAGTATCTACGCAATAAAAGAGCCCGGTATGGCATAAAACTGTACAAACTCTGTGAAAGTGCCACCGGTTATACTCACTCTTTTAGGGTTTATGAGGGGAAAGACTCCCATATAAATCCCCCAGAATGCCCCCCCCTTCCTAGGAATTAGTGGAAAGATCGTATGGGATCTTATCCATCCTTTACTTGACAAAGGATATCATCTTTATCTGGATAACTTTTACAATAGTGTCCCATTGCCAAAAGTTCTGTCATCCAGATCCACATTGGTGTGCGGAACAATCCGCAAAAATCAGAAGGGCCTCCCCAAAACATTGCTGGGTCAGATCCTAAAATTAGGAGAGAGCAGAGCTGTCCGCAGTGACGATCTGCTCCTCCTGAAGTTGCTTTACAAATGTTAGGGTGCTTTTCCTCATTTATTTGTTGAAAAAATTACAAATTTTGAGGTAAAGCTATGTCTTATTGGAAAATAATGTCATTTTTCATTTTCACTGCCCAATTCTAATGAAATCTGTGAAACACCTGTGAGGTCAAAATGCTCACTACACCCCTAGATGGATGAATTACTCAACGGGTGTAGTTTCTCAAATGGAGTGACTTTTGGGGGGTTTCCACTGTACTGGTACCTTAGGAGCTTTACAAATGTGACATGGTGCAGAAAAATCAATCCAGCAAAATCAGCGCTCCAAAAGCTAAATGGCGTGCCTTCCCTTCCGAGTCCTGCCGCTTGCCCATACAGCAGTTTATGACCACAAATTTGGTATTTCCGTACTCTGGAGAAGTTGCTTTACAAATGTTGGGGTGCTTTTCCTCATTTATTTGTTGAAAAAATTAACAATTTTGAGGTAAAGCTACATCTTATTGGAAAATAATGTAATTTTTCATTTTCACTGCCCAATTCTAATGTAATCTATAAAACACCTGTGGGGTCAAAATGCTCACTACACCCCTAGATGAATTCCTCAAAGGGTGTAGTTTCCAAAATGGGGTATTTTTTGGGGTGTTTCCTTTGTGTCGGCACCACAAGACCTCTTCTAACCTGACATGGTGCCTGAAATATAATCTAAGAAAAGGAAGGTCCTAAAATCCTCTAGGTGCTCCTTTGCTTCTGGGGCTTTTGTTTCAGTCCAGTAGCGCACTAGGGCCACATGTTGGATATTTCTAAAAACTGCAGAATCTGGGCAATACATATTCAGTTGTGCTTCTCTGATAAAAACCTTCAGTATTACATAAAAAATTGATCAAAATGGAATTTTGCTTTAATTCCTGTGAAACGCCTAGAGGGTTAAAAAACTTTCTGAATGCTGTTTTGAATACTTTGAGGGGTGAAGTTTTTAAAGCGGGGTGATTTGTGGGGGTTTCTAATATATAAGGCACTCAAAGCCACTTCACAACTGAACTGTTCCTTGAAAAAATGGGCTTTTGAAATTTTCTTTAAAATGTGAGAAATTGCTGCTAAATTTATAAGCCTTGTAACGTCCTAGAAAAATAAAAGGATGTTCAAAAAATGATGCCAATCTAAAGTAGACATATTGGAAATGTTAGCTAGTAACTATTTTGTGTGGTATAACTATCTGTCTTACAAGCAGATACATTTGAATTTAGAAAATGCTAATTTTTTGCACATTTTCTCTACATTTTGGTGTTTTTCACACAAAAATATTGAATATATTGACCACATTTTTTCACTATCATAAAGTACAATATGTCATGAGAAAACATTCTCAGAATCGCTTGGATAGATAAAAGCATTCCCGAGTTATTACCACATAAAGTAACACACGTCAGATTTAAAAAAATGAGGCTCTGTCATTTGGTCCAAAAGTGGCTCCGTCCTTAAGGGGTTAAACCCCAAAATGGCCTTTCCAGTCATCCAGTAAAACCTAAATAAGTTTGGATATATTTCCAACTATATGTCAAAATCTCAAGTTCTGAATATAAAACTTCCGGCGGAACAAATAAAATTATTAATAGAGAAATTCCCTTTCTCTTGGCCACCAGAATACATAACTTTCTTGGGAGTAAATATTTCTCCTAACTTGAAACAATTATATGTTTTAAACTATAAAAAATTATTGTCCACCATTCCCACAATTCTGGGGTCCTGGTCACCGGCCGTTTTGTCTTGGATGGGTAGAACGAATATGTCAAATTCCTTGATTTCACCAAAAGTCACTTATCTGTTACAGGCATTGCCAATTTTGCTTCCAAATAGCTTTTTTTTTTTATCAAAGATTTTTATTTTGAAAATATAACAATACATAAACATTTCACGGTTTGTGCAAAAAATAGAAATTTGCACGCAGTGCAATACATTTAAATGAAGTATCATAGTATAACAACAGTATGCATATATATATATATATATATATATATATATATATACATGTATAAGAACAACAGTGGAAGGTAGCCTCCCACCTATCAGTATTGAGTGATAAGAGAGATATAACGGCAATAACTGTACCATGTTCGCATCAAATCAGTGCAATAGTCAGGGAGACTGCCCCCCCCCAGTAAAGTGAGAAGTGACACATATAAGAGCACTTTTGAATATATGGACACACAACACATAACACCAGACAACAAAGGGAAAACATATAAAGACAAAGCGCCTCAGGTAGGTAATATGATTTGTTCAGAACATTCCATCCAGCCAGAGAGGTAGATCAGCACCATCCCGGAATCCAGACCACACCATCCAAGTTTGGACGAAGAGCCCTGATCTGCCCCTATCAGTGGACAGCAACTCCTCCATCCTCATAATCCCGTTCACCTCCGTTACCCATTCCGCCAGGGACAGTACAGTATGTGACTTCCAGTGACGAGGTATCACCGTTCTCGCTGCGGTCAAGAAATGTCGAAAGATCCCCTTTTTGAGGTGTGGGAGTGATCCAGGAACCATAGAAAGCAAGCCTATGGAAGCCGAGGTCGGAACCTCAATATGGAAAAGATCAAAAATCTTTCCCCAAAAGGGACGTAGCATGGGACAGTCCCACCAAATATGCAACATAGTTCCAGGAGCCCCCCCACACCTCCAACAATCAGCAGACACATTAGGGTATAGCCTATGTAACAAGGTCGGACAACGGTACCACCTGGTATTTTGTAATTCTTTTCCTGGGCAAAACAAGACATCGGTAACTTATGGGCTAGAACGAAAGCGGTGCCCCACTCCTCTTCAGAGTGTCTAACCCCCATTTCCTCGTCCCATGCGGCAGTGAAGGATAATTGAGAAAAATAAAATTTTGGCAGAAGGATCCCATGTTAGTGGGACAACACATGAGAAGGGGCTGTGGGCAAGGACAAGTAGAGTTCCAGAGGAGTCGTATCCTGTAATAATACCAGACAGTCACCCATGGAAGAGAGATAGGACCGCAACTGCAAATAGGACCACCAAGTTGACTGCCTCCCCGGGCAGGCATCAGATACATCAGTCATTGGCAACATGGCACCGTCTGGAGTAAGGGTCTCAGACAAACATCCACCATTTCCTCTCTCCCAACAGAGGAATGTATCAACACCCTCCGCCGGAGGGAAAGAAGGATTATCAAATAGAGGAGTCAAGGGACCCGGGCAATGAACAAGGCCCGTAGTACCCAGGATCCGTTCCCATACCATGAGAAATTGACGTGTGAGGAAAGGTAGAGAGAGAGTTTGTCTCTGAAGGACTGACAGCCACGGCAGAGAGGATAATGCAAGAGGAGACATAGCCTTTTCAATGTGCACCCATTGCTTACCTGTTTCCGAACGGAACCAATCCACTACTCTCATAATTATCGCTGCTTGATGGTATCGTTTAAAGTCTGGGAGACCCGCGCCCCCGTCTACTTTTGGCCGGCTAAGGACAGCAATTCGGATACGAGGCTTAGAGGAGCCCCACACAAACTTGGTTATGGCCCTATGTAAAACCTGGAAAAAACTGGATGGTACGGCAATAGGGACGGTCTGGAAGATATATAGAAATTTGGGCAAGATATCCATTTTAACCGCATTGATACGCCCAAACCACGACATGCGGTTCCCGCCGTATACCGCCAAGTCCTTCTACGCTGTAGAATGGGCGTATAATTCAGAGCATACAAATCCGACTGTTGCGTGGGGACATGTACCCCTAGGTATTTTAAAGATGTAGGTTGCCACCTGAACGAAAAAACCTGAGCGAGATGGGCAGCTAGAGAGTGATCCAAAGAGATATTCAAGGCCTCCGATTTAGAGTAATTGACTTTAAAATTACTTAAATGACCAAAGCACTCAAACTCCTCCGTCAAATATGGCAAAGAAATCATGGGAGTTGTGATGTATACCAGGAGGTCATCTGCGTATAACGCCAATTTATGATGCTGTGAGCCAACGCGTATACCATTAATATTAGGGTTGTTCCGCAGTGCCACGGCCAGGTGTTCCATGACCAGAACATACAAAAGAGGCGAAAGTGGGCACCCCTGTCTCGTGCCATTAGCAATTGATAGAGGATCAGATAATAGTCCGTTGACACGAACTCGAGCAGTAGGCCTTTGGTACAAGGCCATTATCCTATCCACCGTGGTGGTGCCAAGGCCAACCTGCGTCAGGACACTGCGGAGGAACACCCAGTGCACTCTATCAAAAGCCTTTTCGGCATCTATCGAGAGTAAGCACATCGGTATCTTACGGGTTTGGCAGTATGACGTCAAAAGGAGGGTTTTGTTAGTGTTATCCCGCGCTTCCCGACCACATACAAACCCCACCTGATCAACCACGATCAAGCCAGGCAGTAATGGCGATAAACGAGAGGCAAGCAACTTCGCGAAAAACTTCACATCTACATTGATTAGCGATATGGGCCTGAAGTTTGCGCACACCGTTGGATCCTTGCCTGGTTTTGGTAGGAGAGTTATATGAGCCTCGAGGGATTGAGGCGCAAAGGGACACGAGGAGGACACCGAATTAAAAACTTTAGTCAGAAAAGGAGCCAATTGATCTTTAAATGCCTTATAAAATTTGTTATTAAACCCATCGGGCCCCGGGCTCTTGCCCAAGGGTGACTCTCCAATAGCACGCTCCACTTCGGCTTCCAAAAAATCCTCCTCAAGCTCCAAAGCCACCCCCTCCTCCAAGGTCGGCAACGCAGTATCATGAACATAACGGTTGATTTTATCCCGTAACGCCTCTGCCTGCATATCATGAAATTGGCCTTTAATATTGTATAGCGCCGAGTAATAGTGTTTAAAGCAGTCAGTAATACCAACCGGGTCATGAACCTCACCGCCCGAGGGAGATGAAACTTTAGGGATATATGACGCTTGTGTACGGGGATGCAGCATCCGTGCCGGTGACCTACCGCATTTATCCGCATGTTCGTAAGAGTTCTTGCGCATCCGATCCCTGAACCGAGCGTGTGACTGGTCTATCAAAGAACGCAAGGATTCTCTCGCTGTAGTGAGCTCCGCAAAAATCTGTTTATGACAGGATTCCAGATTCCGTATCTGAATCAAGAGACGTGCAATAGCAAACCCCTTTTCGCGCTTCAATCGTGCCCCATTTTGTATCAGTACCCCTCGAATGACACACTTCAGTGCCTCCCACGGGAGTGGCAAGGGAGTACCTTATTGTTCATTAACCTCAAAGAAACCGGTAAGTGAATCTTTAATGGCCGCCATGCATACTGCATCCCGTAACAAATTGTCATTAAGTTTCCAGGATTGGAAATTAGGCAACGAGTTAGGAAATGTAAGGGTCAGAAACACAGGGTATGATCCGACCAAACCATAGGGCCCACGTCAGAGGTAGGATGCCAGGTAAGCAAGTGGTGGCTAACCAAAAAAGCGTCTATCCTACTGTACATGTTATGCAGTGGGGAGAAATAAGTGTATTCTCTTACCTGATCGTGTAGAATCCTCCACACGTCAATCAACTGCATGGAATGCATCACAGTTTTCAGTGCCCCCAAATGCGACTTAGGGACAACAGACCTGCCCGAGGAGGTGTCAAGTCTGGAATCGAAAGTCAAATTAAAATCACCTCCAACAATTAAAACGCCCTCAGTGAACTCCTCCAATTTCCTTAAATACAATCGGCCCACTCGTGCCTGGTCCTTATATGGGAGGTACAAATTAGAAAGAGTAAAGATCTTATTACGTATGGATAGCTTGAGAAAAACATATCGACCATCCGGGTCAACCAGAACATCAAGAATTTTATGAGAGAGTGACTTATGAATACATATACTGGCACCCTTGGACTTGGATTCCGGGTTGGTACTGTGGAACCAGGCCGGAAAATATCGATTTGTGAACTGTGGCGTATGGCCCGCCTGAAAGTGGGTCTCTTGTAGGAACAAAATATGTACCCGCTCTTTATGCATGTTATATAAAATTTGTGAGCGTTTTTCTGGGACATTAAGCCCCCTAGCATTAAAGGTACAAGCCTTCAATTGTGCCATCGCCACCTCTCACTGAAGGAACTCGTAGAGCAATGCACTAAGCAGAGGTGAGACGAACAACAACAGGACAAACAAGGAAGGGAGACACGACCACAAAGACAAACAGACAGGTGAAATAATCACCCACTCCTTGAGCTACTCAAGGAGAAACAATCCAATATACACCGGATATAACCAGTGAGTCCCTAAGAGGAGAAGTGTCAGGACAAGGTCTAGCCAGTGCCCCGCACCCCCCAACGCAGTACAAATATCACACATCTTAGAACCAAAACATGAATGGAAAGAAAATCAAGGCAATTAGCTCAATATCACGAGAAAATGAAGTAATGGCCGAAATTTGGTCAGGATCAAACAGAGATGCCAGCATAACAATACATTCCCGGAAATTTACACAGTTACCGCATGAATGTACAGGCATGTAATTAGTAAAAACGTAGATAATCACATAACATACATAGTGCAGTAGTACTGGCAGCTGAGAAACATTAATTAATCACGGGCAAATGGCCTATCTGATCACCTGCAGCCCCTACCTAGAGCGAAAGAACAGGCATAACGGGGTATTACATGAAACATATCAGACCTTCGCCTCCCAAGATATAAGCAGTAACAATTGAACTTAACAGGCCTAGGCCGACTGCTGGCCGACAAAGAAACATCCAGATGAAATCACAGCGGATCAGCACGTCGCCCACCAGGACGACTCATAGGAGAAGCGGGAGAACGACCACGCCGGCGTGGCCTTGGATGCTGTGGTGGTAGAGGGACATACGGCCAATCAGGCAGGGAAACTCTCGGCACCTGGAGGGCAGCACAGAAGTCCGGGACATCCCCTGGGTCTTGAACACTCAGCAATGTCCCGTCCCTGCGAACCTGCAGCTGGAAGGTGTGACCCCAGGAATAGGAGATCTCATGCTCTCTCAGCACATCCAGTAAAGGACGAAGCACTCGGCGTTTTTCCAGGGTCATCTTGGACAAATCGGATAACAACTGGATCTTGACCCCTTGTAATAAGACTTCTCCTTTATCTCGGGCCTTCCTCATGGGAAGCGCCATGACAGTTCCAGAAGGACCCATCTCCACCCCCGCCAGCAGGGAAGGAAACTGACCCAGGGAGCCAGAGACCGAAGTGGGGGTACTGTCGGTACGTGATGCTGCAGCGGCAACCCCCGAAGAAGACTCCTCTGCAAGCGGGAATCCTGTTCCAGTTCGTCTCCCCTCCAGCGGCGCCATCTTGGGAGACGGCCCGGTAGCAGCGTCGGTGAGGAATCTTTGAATGGAGCCGGCTGAAGATATCTGCATCGTACAGTATGGAGTCCCCGTGGTTGCCTTAGATTTCCTGACCATTAGGTAGGTTCAAGTGTGTCTTTTAGTATGCTTATGAGCGGGTTATGGAAGTGCAGGAACGGAGCTCTCAAGCAGCACGTCTGGTCAGCGCCATGTCCAAGCCACGCCCCCCCAAATAGTTTTTTTTAACCAATATCGAAAGATATGCTCAAATTACTTATGGGACGGCTCCAGACCCAGAATCTCATATAAAATACTACAAATGCCCATTGAAAAAGGAGGAATTGGATTTCCCTCATTATCAAAATATTATAAAGCTGTCCATCTTAGCCGTTTAGTAGATTGATTCCGCTAACCACCACATAAAACTTGGGTTAACATAGACGAACCGCTGGTGCTTAGGTCTTTACGCCAACTACTTTTGGAAGACAATGTGGACCCCTCAAACCCAGGCATGGGTTATTTGCCACAAACAACGTTGATATGGATGGACTCTCAGGTTAGGTCATTATGCTCGATACATCCAGCCCCACTCACGCAATTATGTGATTGTATACTGGCTTCTCATCCAGGTTATCACACTCTATCTCTTTCTGTTAGACATAACAGCCTCTCCCCTTTGGCACTATTGGATCAAGATGGAGCCGTGTTGTCCCTGGCACAGGCTAGAGAGACCTTAGCCTGTCAGAACCTAAATGCTTGCCAATATAGTCTTATTTGCAAATTAGTATATACCTTTCTTCCGGCTACTGGACTATTCAGACCTCTATCATGGTTTGAAGAAATTTGGTCGCAAACCCGAACACCTAAAAAATTATTATCACAACTTAGTAAGTGTATGGTTAAGTTGGAGGGAGGTGATGTGCCATATTTAATAAGAGAGTGGGAAAGGGACCTGAATACCTCATTCTCCGCAGCGGATATTATGAAGATATTTAAAGCTCCCAAATTCACATCTAGATGTATTAAAATTCAAGAAACGTGTACAAAATAATCTCTAGGTGCTATCTAACGCCTGTTAGATTAAAACAGATGTATAGCACTTCATCAAATATATGCTGGAGATGTGGTAACGGTGTTGGCTCTTTCTTACATATTTGGTGGGAATGCCCAAATCTCTTGTCTTATATGTCAGACACGCTTGCCAGTATCTCCGAAAGTGGCCCTCCTTGCACTAATCCCTGCTGATATCCCTAAGAAATCACTCAAATTGTTACTAATTTTTCTTGCAAGCAGCACGTCTTCTGATACCACTCAAGTGGAAGTCAACAGAATCTCCTTCAGTTATGCATTGGCTACAAAAAGTAGATCAGATAGCTAGATTAGAGGAACTCTCACACTGGAAACTCAGAACACATAACTCCTTTACCCAAATTGGGAAGATAATATACAGCAATTATATGACTTGACTACAGAGGTAGATAAGTAAGACATTAACTCTTGTGCTGTTAATTCCAATCAGAACACACTTATTAGTACATAAATAACTAGAGAACTATTCTAATTCCCATCCCCCAGCCACTCCCTCCTCGTCCCCATCCTCGTTCTCATCCTGCTTCTTTGGTCCTTCTTTTTGGAGTTGAGGATCTCCTCCCTATCGGTTTATTTTCCATTAACTGTATTGTGCAATTTATGTAGTGAAGCAACTCAGTATGGGTCTGTGCCAGTGGCGTAACTACCGCCGTAGCAGCCGTAGCGGCTGCTACGAGCCCGCGGCATGAGGGGGCCCGTGTTGCCCGCCAGCACGGGCCCCCACCATGGTCGGAGGCTCCGCTAGCAGCCGCTACGGCTACTAGAGCGTGACGCCACTGAACTCTACGGCAGAGCAAGGAGGTATCTCCCCGCTCTGCCATTAAACAAAAGACATGTATCCCCTATCCACAGGATAGGGGATACAGGTGTGATCGCTGGCATTGATAGGGAGAACGGGGGACTGAAAGTCCCCTGAAGTTCTCCATCACAAACCTCGGACTTCCGGGGTCTGTGTCTGCAGCTCCGTAGCAATGAATGGAGCGCCGGTCGCGCTTGTGCGCATACGTGACCAGCGCTCCTTTCATTTTTATTGAGCTGCACAGACGCCGGAAGTCCGAGGTTAGTCATGGAGAACTTCAGGGGACTTTCGGTCCCCACGTTCTCCCTATCGCTGCCAGCGATCACACATGTATCCCCTATCCTGTGGATAGGGGATACATGGCGTTACCTACAGGGGGGGGACTCTGCATGGCGTTACCTACAGGGGGGGGACTCTGCATGGCGTTACCTACAGGGGGGGACTCTGCATGGTGCTACCTACAGGGGGGGACTCTGCATGGCGTTACCTACAGGGGGGGACTCTGCATGGCGTTACCTACAGGGGGGGGGACTCTGCATAGCGTTACCTTCAGGGGGGGGACTCTGCATGGCGTTACCTACAGGGGGGGACTCTGCATGGCGTTACCTACAGGGGGGAGACTCTGCATGGTGTTACCTACAGGCGGGACTCTGCATGGCGTTACCTACAGGGGGGGGACTCTGCATGGCGTTACCTACAGGGGGGACTCTGCATGGCGTTACCTACAGGGTGGGACTCTGCATGGCGTTACCTACATTGGGGGGGACTCTGCATGGCGTTACCTACAGGGGGGGACTCTGCATGGCGTTACCTACAGGGGGGGACTCTGCATGGTGCTACCTACAGGGGGGGACTCTGCATGGCGTTACCTACAGGGGGGGACTCTGCATGGCGTTACCTACAGGGGGGGACTCTGCATAGCATTACCTTCAGGGGTGGACTCTGCATGGCGTTACCTACAGGGGGGGACTCTGCATGGCGTTACCTACAGGGGGGGACTCTGCATGGCGTTACCTACAGGGGGGGGACTCTGCATGGCGTTACCTACAGGGGGGGACTCTGCATGGCGTTACCTACAGGGGGGGGGGACTCTGCATGGCATTACCTACAGGGGGGGACTCTGTATGGCGTTACCTACAGGGGGACGACTCTGTATGGCGTTACCTACAGGGGGACGACTCTGTATGGCATTACCTACAGGGGGGGGACTCTGTATGGCGTTACCTACAGAGGGGGGACTCTGCATGGCGTTACCTACAGGAGGGGACTCTGCATGGCATTGCCTACAGGGGGGGACTCTGCATGGCGTTACCTACAGCGGGGGGGGGACTCTTCATGGCATTACCTACAGGGGGGGACTCTGCATGGCGTTACCTACAGGGGGGGGACTCTGCATGGCGTTACCTACAGGGGGGGACTCTGCATGGCGTTACCTACAGGGGGGGACTCTGCATGGCATTACTACAGGGGAGGACTCTGCATGGTGTTACCTACAGGGGGGGAATCTGCATGGCATTACCTACAGGGGGGGACTCTGCACGGCGTTATCTACAGGGGGGGGACTCTGCATGGCGTTATCTACAGGGGGGGACTCTGCATGGCGTTACCTACAGGGGGGGATTCTGCATGCCGTTACCTACAGGGGGTTGACTCTGCATGGCGTTACCTACAGGGGGGGACTCTGCATGGCATTACCTACAGGGGGGGACTCTGCATGGCGTTACCTACAAGGGGGACTCTGCATGGCGTTACCTACAGGGGTGGGGACTCTGCATGGCTTTACCTACAGGGGGGTTGACTCTGCATGGCGTTACCTACAGGGGGGGGACTCTGCATGGCGTTACCTACAGGGGGGGACTCTGCATGGCGTTACCTACAGGGGGGGACTCTGCGTGGCGTTGCCTACAGGGGGGGACTCTGCATGGCGTTACCTACAGGGGGGGACTCTGCATGGCATTACCTACAGGGGGGGGGGACTCTGCATGGCGTTACCTACAGGGGGGGACTCTGCATGGCGTTACCTACAGGGGGGGACTCTGCATGGCGTTACCTACAGGGGGGGGGACTCTGCATGGCGTTACCTACAGGGGGGGACTCTGCATGGCGTTACCTACAGGGGGGGACTCTGCATGGCATTACCTACAGGGGGGACTCTGCATGGCGTTACCTACAGGGGGGGACTCTGCATTGTGTTACCTACAGGGGGGGACTCTGCATGGCGTTACCTACAGGGGAGGGACTCTGCATGGCGTTACCTACAGGGGGGGACTCTGCATGGTGTTACCTGCAGGGGGGGACTCTGCATGGCATTACCTACAGGGAGGGACTCTGCATGGCGTTACCTACAGGGGGGGACTCTGCATGGCGTTACCTACAGGGGGGGACTCTGCATGGCGTTACATGGGGGGACTGTGAAAAAGGCACTATCTACAAGGGGGGGTTGTGTGACACCCAGGGGAGGGGGGGCCCCAGTCAAAAGTTTGCTATGGGGCCCAGTCTTTCCTAGTTATGCCCCTGGTCTGTGTGGTCTTAGGTTAGAGATGACAGGTGGTTAAATACTGTGTTATATGCATATAAGGCCAGGACAATGTGTCATATATCTTTGATCTCTCTAATTTGGAATGTCCTTTTAAGTAACAAAGTATATGCTCTGTCATTGACACTATGTTCAGTTGTATATTGTACAATAAACTGAAAACTAATAAAGATTTTTGGAAGAAAGAAATCTAATTTTTACTAGTTTACCAGCAGGCCTCTGTGACAATCTAAAGTTTATTAGAATGTGGAGATGTTGCATACACATAAATAGTCATTGTTTAATTGAAATGAAAAGAAATTTCAGATATGATAAAATATAAAACATTTTCAATAAACTTTATGTATTAATATAATATGGTTTTCAAGATTTATGTTTGCAGTCATTTAATGAGAACCTTCATTGTTTTCTTGCAGTGGGTAAAAGTCAGTCCGAATCCAGTGATGATCATACAGGTGCTCATCTCAGTAGTGTTACATATATCAGAGTTGTGTATTATAACGAGCCGAGCACCAGTGTATCCATCACACAACCAGGACAGAATTATATCCCCTGGGAGTAAACAATGAAGGTTCCTCTTGAATGACTGCAAACAGATATCTTAAAAACTGTGAGAAATTCCTACAGAAAGTATGTTGGAAAATTGTATAACTTTTCATTATACAAAGAATATTTTTTTGTACCATTTTCATGCAAAAATATGCTGAAAATGAAATACCTCTTTAAAAAAATACCTTATAATCTCTCCTTCGGTAGGTCTAGACAGCGGCGTAGCTAGGGGGGAAGGCGTGGCATGTGCCCCGGGTGCAACTAGGTGGTAGGGAAGAGGGGGGTACCGTGGCAGAGCAGCTGATCGCTGCTGATAGGCGCCCTGTATATCGGACACCAGCAGCAGTTATCAGCGCTAGGAAGAGCCAGGAGTTAATGCGGCGGCGTTCTGGCTGGGGTCTGTGCTGGCCCGGGAGTGGACCAGTCCAGTCACCTGACCTGCCGCCTGACCTCACTGGTCCACTCCTGGGCTGTCACCGACCCTAGTCAGAAGGAACAGCACCACTTGACCTCCTCGGCTCCTCCGGTGAGTCACGTCAGGCAGAGGCGCTGTTTACAAGGGGGGCAGTGTGGCACTATTTTACAAGGGGGTCAGTGTGGTGCTATTTACAAGGGGGCAGTGTGGCGCTATTTGCAAGGAGGGGCTGTGCGGTGCTATTTACAAGGAGGGGCTGTGTGGCGCTATATACAAGCGGGGCTGTGTGCCATTATCTACAAGGGGGGCTGTGTGGCACTATCTACAAGTGGGGGCTGTGTGTGGCACTATCTACAAGGTGGGCTGTGTGTGACGCTATTTACAAGGGGGGCTGTGTGGCGTTATCTACAACAGGGTGGCTGTGTGGCGCTATCTACAACAGGGGGGCTGTGTGGCACGATCTACAACAGGGGGGCTATGTGGTGTTAACTACAAGTGGGGGCTGTGTATGGAGCTATCTACAGGGGTACTGTGTGGCGTTCTATACAAGGGGTCTGTTTATGGCACTATCTACAGGCAGCTGTGTGTGGCCTCTTTAATTTATTGTTATGGTTACTCCCTTATAGAACTATATCGCTTGTAAAATGGACAAATAGTTTTATGCTGGAGTTACATCAAAAAAATTGTGAAAAATAAATTACACCTCATTGATTGGTAAAGCAAGCAAGCACGCGAGGGGCAAGGAGATGTCGGGAAAGAAGTTGGGGGGTGGGGGGGCGCTAATCTGAATCTTTGCCCTGGGTGCAGGAGAACCTAGCTACGCCTCTGGGTCTAGATGTTTATTGGATGTAGTGCATTTTTTTGGCATCTGTTTCCTTCTCTCTTCTAGTGTCTGAAAATTTTAATTTTCTCCCCTAACTGATCCCCTTTCCCTCTCATGTTATGAGTGCCACACACAAACTGACATCAAGAGGGGCAGAAAAGCAAAGAACATGTGGGCGCTGCTAGATGAAGAACAAAGACTTAAAACCAGCGTTTTGCTGAGTTTTTCATGACATTTTTAATGGTGTTTTTGTTGCGTTTTGTAGATGCCAGATGTTACAATGAAGTCTATAGTAAAATATAAAATCCACTACAAACTACTGCATTTTGGTTTGTGACATATTTGAGACAGTTTTTGATCTCTGGTGATTTTTTCCAAATGCAGCAAGCTCTGGGTATGGCATTTTTTTCAGGCATTTTTTTCCATAGGCCTCTCTATAGGACTTCAAAAACGTCAGAAAAAAAGCATGTATAAAATGACACCAAATGAAAAACACCACCAAAGATGCCTTAAAAAATGCATTTTAATAACATTAGCATTTTTAGGCCTGCTTCACTCACAGAAAATTTCTGGCGTTTTAAACTACATCAAAAAATATTTCTAAAAAGGCTGGCATTATTCAAATTAAACATGAGTTTTTATGGCGTTTTTCAGTGGCTTTTTTTGTGGTGTGTTTAATTTAGTATCATTTTGTATATGCGTTTTTTATGACATTTTTATGACATTTTTTAAGAACTTTTTTATTTTTCTGTCGATTGGGCAATGTGAGGGCTTATTTTTTGTGAGGCGAGCTATACTTTTTATTGGTGCCATTTTGGGGTACATGCAACTTTTGATCACTTTTTATTAAAGTTTTTTATATAGAGCTAAGGTGACCAAAAAACAACAATTTGGTGGTTCTACTTTTATTTTTTTACAGTGTTCACTGAGCAGGTTAAATAATATTATATTTTAATAGTTCAGACTTGTATGGATGCGGTGATATCAGTTATGTTGACTTTTTATATTTTTTAACATCACTTTAGGGGAAAAAATGGGTGAAGTTTTTGTTTTTTTTAACTTTTAATACTTTTTTTTTTTGGAACATTAAAACAAACTTTACTAGTCCCCCTAGCGGAGATGAATGAGTATTTTCCCGTTCATTGCCTGAACGTTGCCCTGTTTACTCGGCAATGAATGGGAACGAGCATTCATATGAACGCTACTTTGCTCGATCATTGGCCCGTGTAAAAGGGACTTAACAAACAATTACTAAATATATAAGTTATGCTTCCCTCTAGGGGACTTGAACCAGCCGTCATTAGATCTCTTGCATGATATACTGTGATACTAATGCACAACAGAGACAAACGGAAACCATGGGCACCGGATCTGTCACCATTGACTGTTCAGGGTCCCGTTCTGACGGAAACTCAGATGGAACGTCAGAAAGGGACCACAACGCAGATGTGAACGAAGCCTATGGCTGAATTTACACACAGCGTTCTGCTTCATTTTTCATGGCATTTTTAATGGCAAATTTTTGCGGTGCCTTTTCATGCAGTTTTAAGTGCGGCCAGATGTTACATTGAAGTCTGTAGTGAAATACAAAATGCACTACACACAACTGTGTTTTGGTTTGTGGCATTTTTTTAGACGATTTTGTGGCCGTTTTTTTCCTAAACCAGCATGATCTGGGTATGGTGTTTTTTTCCCCATAGACTTTGTTTATAGAACTTTAAAAATGGCAGAAAGAAAAAGCACCTAGAAAATGACACCAAATTAAAAACGCCACAAAAAAACGCCACTCAAAACGCAATAAAAAATGCAAATTACATTTGAAAACTGCTAGTGTTTTTATTTTAAAAGGCTTGAAAATTTGTGTGTGAAGGAGACCTAAAAGATGCGATCAGCCTATGTTTACTAATGACTGGGAACGAGCGTTCATATGAACGCTATTTTGCCCAATCATTGGCCAAAGGGCCTTAAAGAGGGTCTGTCACCACATTAGATATTGCTGTGCTGTCACTTACTCACACATTAACTTTACTGAAGTGTCTTGAGAGTGAATAGACATCACCTCAAGCCAGGACGCGATGTCTATTCACACTCCCGACACTTCAGTAAAGTTTGTGTGGGACTTAATCGCTGCACAGCGTGATCTCGCGAGATCACGCTGTGAATGACAGCATGCTGACAGCAAACTTTACCGAAGTGTCGGGAGTGTAAATAGACATCACATCCTGGCTGGAGGTGATGTCTATTCACTCTCAAGACACTTCAGTAAAGTTAATGTGGGTGGATGTGACAGCACAGCATGATCTCGCGAGATCACGCTGTGCTGAGTACAAATGGACATGAATGGAGAAAAGTGTATGACGCTGATTGGCGATATTGCAAGTCAGTTGCAAGATCAGGCGATATTGCAGAAACCACTATCCTTTTAGACAAATTAGGTTCAGGCAGAAAGTCGGGGACCTGTGAGGAGCAGAAACTTCGGGATATTGCGTCGGCCCTGACATTTTTAGACCCGGGTCTGTAGGTTACCATAGGGTGGAGTACAATAGGGCAATCATATGGGTCTATGTGGAGGGAGAGATTCACAACCGATTTCAGAAAAGACATCCAAAAAATCTTGAATACTCTCAGGCAACGATGGTGCATTGCATGATACTTTAGTAGTAGACAGAGACATGCAAGATTCATAACATTTAGGATTCCACTTAATGAAATCTGGTTTTACCCAATCAATAAAAGGATTGTGTACCTGTTATTAATTCAGTAGGCAAATTTTCTAGGATAAAGAAAGAAATTAGTTCAGTATGCAAGGTACCCACTTCTAAAGTAACAGGCGGAGTGGAGAACTTGACCGACCCCAGAGAGAGGTATTATGTGCAGCAAATTTTTTGACACAGCTCCTCAGTTGAACGAGGGGGATAGCCAATTTTTAGCAAACTGAAAATCCCAAAAATTACTTGCAGAACCACAATCTACGAAAGCCTGACCAGAAATACAAACATTGTTAAACAATAAATTAGCAGGCAAAAGGATTTTTTGAGAAAAATTGGGAAAAACCTGACCGCCCAGGTGGCATTCCCAGAGGCCATCTAGGCTCCGAAGTTTTCCGGAGCCGGACGTTTTGGAACAGTTCTTGAGCATATGACCAGCATCCCTGCAATAGAAACACAGGCATTTGCATTATCGGAAAAGACTCCGTTCATGAGAAGACATTGTGTGAGACAGATTGAGGGATCTCAGCGCAGGGAAGAGGAGAGACCATTGCTGAACTTTCTTTTTTGCGATCTCGTAGATGTCGGTCAAGAGTCGCACAACGAGAGTCATGGTATCCCCTATAGTCAAGGTCGGATGCAAATTTACCAGAAGAGCGTTAATGGATTCAGAAAGGCCTCAGCAGAATTGACATCGGAGCACTGCATCATTCCAATGTGAAGGGACGGACCACTATTTAAATTCCGAACAGTAATCCTCAACTGGACGCCGTCCCTGCTGGAGAGATAACTGATTGGCCTCCACCACAACAGTGATATCTGATTCACCATATAATAAATCTAGGGCCGCAAAGAAGGTCCCAACAGAGAAAAATTCAGGGGCATCGGGTCTCAACGAAAAGGCCCAGGTTTGAGGATCTCTGTGCAATAGAGAAGTGACGAGACCTTAGACAAAAATATAATTTACAACTCTCACGAAGGTTAGTGAAAGACTTATGATCACCGGAAAAACGATCAGGTAAGTTCATTTTGGGTTCAACCGGAGTTGCAGCTGGAATGACTGCTTGGACCTGCACAGTTTCAAGGTCTTGAATCCTTTTGGCCAGATCTTGTGCCAGCTGAGTCAGACTGTGCATTTGCTCCACCAGGCCATGCATAGGTTCCATAATGGAAAAGACAATTTTTAAAGGCTTGTGACTATGTCAAGGAATCACTACATAAGCAATTCCCCAGAGTGCAAGTTTATGGAATTGCTATACAGGCAATTACCCAAAGACAGCTGGAGACCGTCTGGATCAAGCGTGCAGGAAAATCAGCTACCTCAAGTCCGTTACCACTTGTGTTTAAATAAATTAATTGTTTGTGCATAAACTAAACTAAACTAAACCATTTAATTACTGCTATTATAAACTAAATAAAATATATAAATAAATATATAAATAAATAATGCATTGCAATGAGAAATCAAATCTACGTTAGCATTATAGAAGCTCAGGTTTTCCTTTTCCATTATATTATATACAGTATTACTTATGGATACTAGGATTTGGTGAGTTAAAATACAGCCTGTCCAATATTTTGTCCAATAAAGACACCATGGGCAAGGAATTGTTGGCAGAGGTGGATCTATTACCGTGGATCCATATGTTCTTTGCTGTAATGCCAGCACAGGAACAAATGACTGACCTAGCACTGCGATCACCATTCATCCTAGCAGTGAATGGATTATGGATTGAATAATAAGGCCACGTTCAGACGTGGCGGAATTGCTGTTGAATTCTGCAGCAGCCGTTTTTTTACATTTCTTTCTATACATTTTTAGGAAACTTAGTTCAGACGTTGCAGAAAATAACTGTATGGAATTTACGCTGCGGTGCAGAATTTTCCCTCCGCAGCATGCACATTATGTTGCGGAGAAGAAGCGGAATTTCACTGCGGATTTCAGCCTTTGCAATGCAAAAACTGAAATCTGTGGCAAGTCCGCTGTGATATCTGCAACGTCTGAATTACCTGTCAAATATGCAAATGTTGGTGCAGACTCGTTGCGTAATTGGCCCGAATCTGCAGCAACATTTGCAGCGGAAAAATTCTGACACGTGTGAACGTGGCCTAAGAAATATTTGGGTTTTCTAAAGCCTCATGCACAAGACTGTATTTTGGATCCATATAACACTGATATAAAATACAGTTGAAATGCATTTTAAGGGCATGTTCACATGTGGTGTAGATTTACCGCTGCAGATTTTGCCACAAATTTGCAGCAATTACGCAACGAATTGGCAGCAAACTTTGCATATTTCACAGTTTGTTCAGATGTGCCGAATTTTTCAGCAGAATTGCCGCAGATTTAATATACGTTTTAATGTAGTATTTATCCAAACACATATTAAAGTAAGTTATTATTTACCACATATTTCTGTGAGGAGTATTAGTAATAATAGTATTGTATGAGTACTCAAGTGTATACACTTCTTCTGTACTTACAAATATCATTATAGATAGTGACACAGTGTAGAAAAAGACTCATAATAAATATTCACTTCATAAATAACACCAACATAGGTCCATTTGGCATGAAAATAGTTCACAAATGACATAATGGTTGTATAACCTTCTATCATTGTGTGACTAAAGATAACCCCACATACGAGAATTATGACAGCATATCTGTTTGTCACATTTCATGTAATTTGTATAGAATGATTCTATTGTATATGTAAGGGTATGTGCACATTGTATATGTAAGGGTAATTGACGGACGTATTTCGGCTGCAAGTACCGGACCGAACACAGTGCAGGGCTATTGCTGCTATTGCTGCTTTAACTATTAGCAACCTTTTCATAGAATGTTTCCCTGTGCTAGCGGGCGCTAACCTGCTTTTATAGCATAAGTGGTGAATCTTAGCCAAACTCCCATCTTATGGTTAGCAATGTTTTCTGCATTTACAGCATAATATAGGTCATAAAATAATCTGACAAACGGATCATGATATACTTGTCACCTTAAAAGGATATAACTTTATTTCTTGATGTTGGTTGGTCCATGTACCGCCATAGCAGTTTTATGCCAGTACCCAAAGGGTATAAAACAAAGGGGGAGATTTATTAAGACTGGCGATTCATACGTCAGTCCTAATAAACAGTTTGCTGGAGCAAGATATGACACATTTATTAAGATTCGAATGCCTCTTAATAAATGTGTTGCCTCTTTCGACTGGCCGTGCGGCACAATGGTAGTGAAAAAATCGTGGTCGCAGGGAGTGCCACCACTATTGCAGTCAGGCCCAGTTCAAAGAAAAAAAAATACTTACCTCACAGCTCCGCTTCTCTTCTCAGGCCCCCAAAATAGACCATGGCCCATACAAGCATCAGGGCCCTATATGCGACACAGCTCTCACTGTCAGTACCCTGTATAAGCTGCGGCCAGCAGTGTGAGCCTATGAAGAGAAACGGAGCGGTGAACTGATACATCATTTTTCTTTTCTTTTTTTGTCTGATGGGGAAGGAGGGGTAGTCTGACAAAGGGTAGCCTAATCGGGGGAGGAGCGAGGTGTGGGGCCTCAAACTTGCCCTGCAGAGAGAAATTAAGGCCAGCTGGAAGACTTCCACTTTAATTTATAGTAAATCTGTCAGACTGTGAGTGACCACGTCCCTGTAGTTAAGTCACGCCCTTTTTTTTTTAAATGCCCAAAATTCACAATGTACTTTCTGGGGTTTTTCAAATAGGAGAGCATTCCAGAGATCGGAATATATGAAACTTTGTACTATGTCATGTGCATTGACCAAAAGTATGCAAGTTAGACTCTTTCTGGCTGTACTACAACTAATATACAGTACATGTACAGCTGACTAAATATAGATGTGTCCTCCCTTATCATGTATCATGACAAATTGTATAACAACGTAATTCATCAAAAATTAAGGATGGACACCTCTATACTCTTTAACCCCTTGGCGACGTGTGACATAACTGTATGTCACAGCCACCAAGGGTGTGTATGGATGGGGCTCAAGGGCTCATCCTTTGAAACTAAGTTTTATAACTTGTATGTGATAATTCATAGGTACATAGGTATATTCATTAATATACCAAGAACTGTGGAAAAAATAAATGTTCATAAAACTACACTGTATGGGCATGAATTCATCAACTCTCTATTGTAAGAGATGGCATATGTAACTAAAAGCTCAAAGAAAAAGACGTAAACTATAACAAAAAATAAATCAACTATTTTTAGGAACAAAAAATACTTCCAGCAACTATCATGCTAAACTTCAGGGACCTTGGATGGCCTGTTCTGAAACCACCACTTTGGGCAACAACAGAGCTTTTCCTGCCCCTTGACTTGAGGATACAATTGCTGCAAAAGGTGCCAACTTATGTGACTCTGATTTCAGTCTTTTATTTTTTTTTATACATTTCCACACAGTAGTATAAGTCTGATTTTGTTTTGTCATTATGGGGTATTGCGTAAAGGAGTATGAATACTTTCTGAAAACTCTGTAGTGTAAATCCTAATCTAATATTGAGGTTGTTCAGTTACTCAGTTCTGGAGATGCTATACATAACAAGACTATAGGATATAAGAAGATGATAGATTACTACAATAGCGTAAAGATTGTAGGAAGATTATTATATAAAGTCTATAAATTGCAGTGTAAATTAATTTAGCAAAATAATATGCATAGAACAAATCATCTCATAACTTTTTCCCTATACATTCTACTGTAAACTAAAGTATTTTAAGTATTTTCCATGTTTATTAGTAGAACAAATTGATTTGTATGTTAAGATTTGCACTGGAATAGATACATTTTAACTGTTCAGAAATTACAGAATTTTTTCGAACAAATTAATTTGTCATATTTGGGCAACATTGTTACTGTTATTATAGCCATTATCCTTTGTTTCAAAGAGGCAACATAGTATTACTTTCCTTTAGTATAGAATGCACATTCCTTTGTAAGGACTTTGGGTCCACTTTGGAAGACAGTTGAGCTAGCCTGCATGGATGTTTCCATGAGTCGCATAGACTTAAATGGAGGTCACACATCTATGGCCACCTCTCTATTCATTCTGTGCTGGGATGTGGCCAACTCCAATTGTTTCACCTGGCAAAATGTCTGCCATGGGACTCCCATTCTTCCAATAAGTAGGGTTCCCAGAGGTGAGACCCGACCTGAGAGTAATGTATTTCATATATGTCTAAGATGGGAAAACCACTTTAAAATTGTATCATCTTACAAAGGTTAACCTGCTAGAACTCAACATTCCTTCTATTCAGGAAGTCGTTTTGTCCTAACTGAATGATCTCTGAAACCTGTACTATACTTTCAGCCCTCCTGACAATAATTGGCAGTGCTTTGAAGTTCTGTGTAAAGTAAAGCTCAAATAAATTGGAATCCTCAAAGTTCTGGAACTCATAAGAGGTTTAAAATCAACACTGCCATGTTATCTGCAGTAAGCCATCTTTCCCTCTATTATTAAAGAAAAGATTCTTGTGGCTTAAATAAAAACAACCTTGGAGGACAGTAATACTCTAGACGGTATCCATCCCAGTAATGAGGACAGTCTTCAAGGAAATAATAATTATCCGACATATGAGGAATGATCCGTTTATGAGGAAACAGCCTTCTGGTGGACACTTTCTTGACAAATTTTAGTGATTTCCTCTCTCAGTAGTAGCAGTGGATTACATTACATTGTAAGCATACTGGAGATAATTTTTCCACCCCTGAAATGAAGCAATCCAAGTCACACACATACGGAGCAGAGGAAATTTTGACATTGCACTAGACAGAGGTTTGAGAAGTACAGTAGAGCAGACACAATAACTAAAGCACAATAGACGACAAGAACTATAAATGTTTAAGGTAAAGAAGCTAAATATGCGTGCAAATAGTCTATCCAAGGGTTTTCTTAATAAACCACTAGTTTCAGCTATGAACTGTGTCTTGTGTATCTAAAGAAAATGTCATGTATTTACACCCCATCTAATCTATGAAGTCCCTGCAAACTGCCAACCTGCCATTATTTTTAGCCCACAGGACGTGTCCACTATTGGTAAAGTGGCCCGACTTACATAAGCTTTGCTTAATGTCTGATTGCCTCTCGTAATTCTCCAAACTGATCGCTAAAACTTTCATAGAATTCTAAGTTCTAAATAAAATAAAAAATTGTATTCCATATGTATTAATGTACAGTATATTCACATTTCATAATCTACTGTAGAGGATGGGATAAACATGCCCAAACTATTAATATTCTCTGATATAATACAATGCGGAAAAACGTTGCAGGGAATATTCTACATGAACTTAGAAGGAAAACATGATATACTAACAGGTGAATGTACCACAACAAACAAACATACTAGCAATGGCTAGAAAGACAGATGTGTATGAGTGTGTTTTTGTGTGTGTGCGTGTATAGGTTTGCCCCAGTACCAGATTAACATCTCATGAGCCTGTAAAAAACACAGATAGTCGCCTTAAGGGCCTTTTACATGGGTCAATGATCGGGCAAACCAAATTGTTCCAAATCATTGCCATGTGTAAACAGGGCAACGATCAGCCGATGAATGAGCAACCGCTTGCAGATGCCCTTTCCTGAGTGTGTATCTAAGTGATCTAAACCCAGTTCAGTAGAACCAAGAGAGTGTATTGGCTTTAATAAATAATAAAATGCGCCCATCATACAGCTACCTGAAAGCGGCTTATGGGTGTGTGTAAACAATGAACATTTCACACCATTGATATGTCTTTGGAGTTTAGCACTACACTACGGAGAACAAAACTTGATGCATGAGGATTGCCACAGATTTATGCAATCCCCTTAGTCAAATGACACAGATTAAAGCAAAGATAAGTGCTGCAATGTATTCTGGGTGATGATTTGCTTTTAGCTAGTGTAATCTTTCAGAAGCTTCTCTGCTAAGACTCACCCAAAATCCCATTACTGTATTGAGACTACGTGGCCACATAGACAGATAATACTCTATTGTCCTGTCTTCAGAAACACACAAATCCTGCTGTATCCTCATGGTATTCACTAGAATAATTACATAGTATTTGATTTTAAACAGAGAATGAATATTAAATATAGTTGACCATGTGTGAAGAATTGTAATTTTTGTGCTAATGCAGTTTTCAGAAAGGAATTTAATACTTTTATGGCTTACATTGATTTTAATTGTCTTTTGGTAGAATATGTGACTCTAAATTGATGTTACAGGAAATGTTACCATTCATTATGATTATTCTCTAATTACATTTCTATTAATGAGCAATCTGTGTACAGCAATAGAAGCCAACTCATAAAAACCAAAGTCTTGTTGACAGTTTCATGATTCTTTCTACATTTCTATGAAGTTATTGGACTGGGAGGTCATGAGAGGTTTGTACAAAAAGCTACAGAAAGAAAGATAAAAAGTCGGTACTTTTTATAGCCATGTACTTCTTTTAAGATATAAGGATATAACTATGAACCCAGGAACATTTTGTATTGATTCACTGTTATAGCAAAATTACAGTGACCTCGCTCTTTATTTTATCCGGCCTTCAATCCTATGCCCCAGCGCTTTAACTGAATTGTGATGGGAAGATGGAATATCTCCTCTGTGTTCTCTACAGATCTTAAATCTGTACACATTCATGAAAAAGGTGTTGAAAATACAATATGAATTGGGACACGCAGAAGGCTACAAAGATAACAAGTGAAGGATAAGCTGCATGCCATCATAGATGACTTATAATATCTTGTGTTTCACATTTTGACTGAAAGTGAGTAATGAATCTTAATCACTTGAGTTGCTCATGAATGATCCAGTAATATATTGGATAGAATTTTTGTTAATTTTTTTCCATAAAAATAAACTAAAACTAAAACAGAATAAACATGTTGTAGCTCACTAGAAAATGAGTCTGATCACTGAGGCCTTTGGCAGCCATGGTTGTTTTCAAATCCTATTTGATGTCATGACTGATAATGATCCAATGTCGAATAACTTGAATTCATGGTGACATAGTCCATTTATTGCATAGCGATGTTAAAAAGGTCAAGACAACCCCTATCTATATGCCTCATGGGGAACCCTCTCTATGACAAGAGCGAAGAGCTGCTAAGTAAGAGCGACTCTCGCTCTGGTGGGCCTAGTCATAAATGAATTACATTGTTAAACCAGAAGGAAATGGCAGATACCACTAAAAACCATAAAATTGACTAGATTTAAATGCAACAAACAACTATTTAAAGAGGATCTGTCACTAGTTTAGAAATGCCCCATCTCCTAACTAATCTAGTAGGCACGGACATGTTGATAACTACAGTGTAATTATTTTTTCAAAAACTTGTATTATTTGCAAAGTTATGTGCATTTATCTAAATATACTAATTTGGCTATACTTGCCAAATGGGAGGTTACTCTTATTTTCTGTATGACGCTGTCCAATCAGCTTTATACAGTTCTCCTCTTCCCAGCCCAGCAACACAGTGTGATTCTATACTATACAGCTTCCATTCCTGAATGTGTTTTAAACTCGTGATACCTCCGCTTGTTTCACAGCTAGAAATGCGATCCTGGTGCCATATGAAAGATAAGAATCTTTCATATGGCACCAGGATGGTTTGGTGGCACCATATGCCACCAGAATCACTGTTCTAGGTGGTCCACAGCCAGAGATATGGCTGTTTGAAGTGATCACCCTCCCTTCTAGCCTCAGTCTCTCACACTGTGTGAAGCAGCTTTATGCTGATAGGGCAGTGTCAGAGGCTGGGAGGTAGCTGCACCTCAGGACAGTCGCTGGTGTTGACACCCACTTGTCTGGTAGTGACTCATTTGCATATTTTTAAAAAAGCTCATAACTTTTAAAATAATAAACTTTTTGGGATAACATTTTCAAATGAATTATCAGGTGACAGCGCCTGTCAGATTAGCTAGGAGATTGAGCATTACTAAACTAGTGACAGATCCTCTTTAAACAAGAAATATGCACACCCACAAAAATATCCATGAATTACATGATTGGCAGGTCATTCCCTTTAGTAGCTGAGTTCCAGGAGCCGGGTCCCAGTGATCAGCTGATCACTAGCATGGCTGTTTTTAGAGAATGAGTCGTTTTTACAAGTATAAAGGAAAGACTGCTTCTCCTCTCTTTTTGTATCTACTTCTTGTTTTGGCAAAAATAGAATGAAAACTACTCTTTGTGGACCCAGGCTCAAGAAAGATTACAGTTTATGTAATGATTAATCCATTCTTCGTCTGTAAAGTTAAGTATGTTATGCATGCTTAACATCCCCATGTACAGAATATCCATTGGAAGTAAATGACATGATGCGTCTCTAAAGAGCTTCTAGAAGTTTGAGTATGTAATTGGAACAGAAAGTTTTCGCGCTTGTTGTAATGACCCATAAAGAACCTGGTTTGTTACAGTCTATAGCTCAGCGGACTGTCCATTTATTTTATCTTGCTTCTATCCTTTTTTAAACCTTACTCTGTATTTCATTACAGTTGTCACAGTTTGATTTATTGTCCCATGTGTTTTTTATTTTTATTCATGTACTCTGCTGTAGGTGTTTTTTGTTTTTTTTCAGGACCTTTGAATAATATACAGTAAATTAATTAATTCATTTGTCCAATGCAACAAATAAAAAGCATGTTTAATTTGCCCATATTGATAACAATTCTTCTGCTCCTTATTTTCTAACATTCCATATTATATTTCAGCTCTGTGCCAGAATTGTAAGGCTATGTTCACACGGAGTATTTTGGGGGAGGAATATCTGCCTCAAAATTCTGTTTGGAACTTTGAGGCAGATATTCCTCTCCCTGCACGCCGATTTTCACGGCAATTATCGCGCCGTTTTTCGCCCGCGGCCATTGAGCGCCGCGGGCATAAAACAGCGAGAAATACGCTTTCTCCTGCCTCCCATTGAAGTCAATGGGAGGTCGGAGGCGGAAGCGCCCGAAGATAGGGCATGTCGCTTCTCTTTCCCGCTAGGCAGTTTTACTGCTCGCGGTAAAAAGACGCCGACGCCTCCCATTGAAATCAATGGGAGGCGTTCTCGGGCCGTTTCTGCCGAGTTTTGCGACACGGTTTCCGCGTCAAAAAACTCGGCAAAATACCCCGTGTGAACATAGCCTTAGAAATACTAGAAATTCCAGACTTGCTGTATATAATATATAAATAATATAAAACAAAGATTGCGTTCAATCGGGCCACTACTATAGCTGATAAAAAGAATAGAACAGATCTTCTCAAAAATAAAAATAGAAATAGGTACAGAACTAAATCTAATAATAATTTTTGACCCTCCCTGGTAACCACATATAGTGTAGAGTCCAAAGAAATATTGTGGATAAATATGTTCCTATGCTTATGCAGGATGACAGTCTACGAAACATTCTGCAAAAAGTGTATCTAATTTCCACAAGAAAAGCACCCACCTTAGGTTCCCATCTATCTGCAAGTCTTTTACAAACTAAAAAAAATAAACAGTACCTGGCTCAATACGCAAGGCTTTTATAAATATGGCGGTAGAAGTATATGCTGCAAATATGATCACCAAATAACAGAAATTACTAGTAAAGTTGATGGAATTGTCCATAAAATAAAAGGGTTTATTAATTGCTGCAAACGTAATGTCATTTATCAGATAAACTGCACAATCTGTTAGCTATATCGGATGCACTAGCTGCCAACTAAAAGCCAGAATTAGGGAACATATTAACGGTTCTGTAAATCCTCAAGTTAAAAATCCATCAGATGTGGCCAAACATTTTTCTAGTGTTCATGGGAGAGATCTCTCTGGTTTTCGCTTCTATGGCATTGAAAGGGTTATTTTACCTGCCAGTGGGAGACCGGAGGAGATCTCTTCTAAACCTTGAAGGGTTTTGGATACTTATGATGAACATTAGTCTTCCTATGGGCCTAAATTTCAGAAGTGACTTAATTTTAAACTATTGAGTGTTATTACTATATTTTTGTAATTGTATCATATTATTGATTGTTTTTTGTATAAATATTGTGTATAAGATAATATAGTTGGTAACTGAATATCCTCCAAGATATATATGTCTATAATTGTTATCTTACTCACCTGAGACCCCCCCTCCATCGCCTTTTCTTTTTTTGTGTTTTGGGAGGGGTATGTGTGTTATGACTAAGGACTCGTTGGATTCAGAAAAGCGTCAATTGGATAGATTCTTTTTGGATGCACTGTTTTTTGCATTGATATTTTTTACTTTGTTACAAATAAAAAGGACTTTTTAGCAGACGAGTGCTGGCTCCACCTACTGAAATAAATTTCTCCACGTTCAAGTTGGTGCCTGGAATGCAACGGGACCGTGAAACCGTGAGGAGGTGATCAGGTTTCAAACCCCTTTTTCTTCATGCTGTGTATATCTAAATGTTCTTAGCATTAGTGCCTATTTCTAGGAATACATCTATAGCTGTGAAAGTACGCAGAAGTAAAATACATACTAAATAACTGTTAAATCTTGGTCTAAATTTCATTTTTCCTGTGTTTTCCTTAAAAACAATGTCAACAGCTAAACATATGACTGTGATCAAGCTACATATATTGTGCATGCAGTTGCCTTTATATTTGATGCACTGCAAATTATGGCAGTAAAAAATGAATTGTCCAAACTATTGTAATTCGTTGACATCAAGATTAGCTCAGGCATTCCATATTGTGACAGGATCATTTATGTAACGGCTGGAAACTTCTAATAACCAGGCTGTATTATTGCCTGCAGCTACTGAGCACATTGTATGTTCCTGAGGACATAGGTGCAGAGACGTTTATTTAAACACAGGGAGTAATAGGGCAAAGTATCGGCACAAATGTAGAGACCGTGCTTTATCATTGTATGTCACCTTATCGTGACCCTCCTTGGACATTTACACCTTTTATATTTTTTTTACATTGCATTGATATCAGAACAGTGGCTCAGTGGATACCAATGTAGTCTAGGGTTTAAATCTCAACAAGATAATATCTGCATTGACTTTACATTTCTGCTTGGACTTTAGTTATTTCCAAAATGTCTAAACCATATTTATAAGTCATTTGGTTTTCTACAAAATTTGGCCACAGTTATTATGTGTGTGAGAAATTTGATTTTATGTCTTACTGAGAACAATACTTACATTTAATATTTTATCATTTTATAACTAAAATAAATAATAGTAATGCCATAACACTGCTACATAAGACTGGGTTCACACACAGCATTCATATTATGTTCTTGAACCGACCTACAAATCCACACACAAAATCCACATGTTGCATTGCATTGAATGAAATCTGCGGTGAAAATCAGGCATTTCCACAATAGATGGGAACTAACTTTTATATTTTCTTTCCCATGAAGAATTGCCTAAAAGACCCCATACCAGCTAGGTCTCTTTAATAAGAACCAACATCCACCGAGTCCTACATAAAAAGGCCTCTCACCCAGCACCCTGCTCTGTACTGACGAGGAGCAAAAACCAAAACAGCTGTCTACAGGTGGGGTTCTCTTTCTTTTGAAAGAGATTCTGGATTGGCTAAAGTCCCTAGTCATATTTAAAGGCTAGGTAAACTTTTAAAGGCAATTCTTTTTTTTTAATAATTCAAAGTTTTATTTTATATTTAACAACTTTTAATGTACAGATTCTAGGTATCCTGTATACATAGAAAATGTATCTTGCGGTCAAAGCCTAATTCAAATTCAAGTTCATGAATTTAGATGTGATCAATAATAACTGGATTCTGTGTGTCAGACACGCAGTACCAGCGTTCACCGAAGCCGTCAGTCCTGCAGAACCAACGGATATGGATTAGACGGCAAGAAACAGCTTCTATGTATTCGGGAAACATAGAAGCTGTATCTCAAAAAGTTATTTTTTTTTTAAATAAAAAAACATTTCAAAATGAAACATGATTTAATAAAAAAAAATTGCCTTCAAAAGTTTACATAGCTTTTAAGGCTCTTCTGTGGTTTGGACATTAACTTACATGGAAGCTTCCCCAAATAGGTGGCACTAGAGACATTGTTTTCCATCTCCTGGAGAACTAAGGCTGGATTTACACGAGCGTGTGCGTTTTGCGGTGTTTTGTCATAATGATGGCGGCTGCGTGAAAATCACACGGAGCTGTTAAGTGCCTTTTGCGCACGCAAATCGCCACGTTTTTTGGCCGCGCAAAATGCACACGCTCCTGTAAATACGGCCTAACTTGCATGTTTTATATCCCATTGAGCATTGCCTGTGAGCAGAGGCGTAGCTAGATTCTCCTGCACCCGGGGAAAAGATTCAGATTGGCGCCCACCCCCCAACTTATTTCCTGACATCTCCTTCCCCCTCGCCAATCAATGAGGTCTAATTTTTTTTCACAATTGTTTTAATGTAACTCGAGCATAAAAGCATTTCTACATTTCACAAGCGAAATAGTTATATAATGTAATTAACATAACAATAAGTTAAAAGAAAATAAATTAATGAGGCCACACACAGCCCCCTGTAGATAGCGCCACACACAGCCTCCCTTGTAGATAGTGCCACACACAGCCCCTCTCTTGTAGATAGTGCCACACACATCCCCCCTTGTAGATAGCGCACACACAGCCCCCCTTGTAAATAGCGCCACATTCCCCCCCTTGTAAATAGTGCCACATTCCCCCCTTTTAAATAGCGCCACACTCCCCCCTTGTACTTAGCGCCACACTGTAAACAGAGCGGTGAGCGGTAGCCTACCGCTACCACTCTCCGCTCTGCCTGGTGTGACTTACCGGAGGAGCCAAGGAGGTCATGCGGCGCAGGCAGTGGCGGAGTTCCTTCTGACTAGGGTTGGTGACAGCCAGGGCCAGCCTTAGCTTGGGTGGCGCCCTGTGCGTGACTCTCTATTGCCGCCCCCTACAAAAACCAAAAATTAACCACATATATGGACATGCTGGAACATATATACTGTACATACATAAAGACAGATATTTAGACATACAGGCAAATATACATACACACATTCTGGAATACATACATACAGGTAAATATATAGACGTACAGACACATATACGCAAACACACCGGCAGATAAATACACAGACAGGAACATATACAAATACATAAAAGGCACAAATATACAAGCACAAAGACACATTCACAAACGGACCCATATATACCCACACAGGCACATATATGCACAGTACAGATATTGTTGTCGATTTCACGTGTAGCCCTATGTAACACCACAGATAACACAGTAATAACTCTCTGAGTACAGATAATGTAGTTATGTCACCTGCAGTCCTATGTAACACCACAGATAACACAGTGATAACTCTCTGAGTACAGATAATGTAGTAGATGTAAGAGACAAACACATGCAGAGACACACACACACAAACACACACACACACACACACTGTACCATATACACATAAAAACACAGAGACACATACTGTATACACACTACACACACATATACACACACAGACACTCACCATGTCTCCTTGCTGACAGGATCACAGGATAGGATGGGCTGTGGGCGGAGCTTCCTCCTCTGCTTCTCGGCTGTTATTTACTCCGTGTGTGTAACAGCAGAGCACAGAGTAGAGGCAGAGCCCAGTGGCACCTCCTACATGCTGGGAGGGTGCAGCACGGGAGTGGACCAGTCCAGTCCCCTGACCTGAGTCATCTGACCTTATGTCACTGACGTGAGGTCAGGTGACAGGTAAGGTGTCTGGACCGGTCCACTCCCTGGCTGTCACAGTCCCCAGTCAGAACGCCGCTGCATGATTTCCTGGCTCTTCCAAAAGCTGCTGCAGGTGTCCGACATACAAGGCGCCTATCAGAAGCGATCAGCTGCTCTGCGGCGCCCCCCCCCTTCCCTATCACCTAGTTGCGCCTGGAGCACATGCCCCGCCTGCCCCCCTAGCTACGCCCCTGCCTATGAGGTTTGGTTCTCACGTAGCGTAACCGCTGCAGAATTCCCACAACGGAATTCTGTGTGGAAAATCCGCAGCATTTACAGTAGCAACCGAGTGGATAAGATTTGAACAAATCTTATCAACACGCTGCAGAAAAAATCTGCAGAGAAAATGTTCATAAATTGACCTGCGGTGCATTTTTCTAATCCGCAGCATAATTTATGGTGCGGAATCATTGACTTTTGTTGCAGTTTTTCCCCATTGAATTGAATGGGGATGTAAAGTCTACAACAAATAGACAAAGTGGCGATTTTTGCAGCGGAAAAGCTTAGATTCCAACGCAAAGATCACAAATCTGAAAAAAAAAGTAAATATTCACCCCCTTGGCGTTGTCATAGCGATAGCTCCTTCTTCCCCCGGCTATTCTCCATGTTTCACAGCCTCCTAGTATGACGTTTCATCCCTTGTGACTGCTGAAGCCAATCACAGGCTGTAGTGGTCACATGGGCTGCAGAGTCATCACAGGAGGCCGGGCTGCCCGGAGAACAGAGGGACGCATCGCTATGACAATGCCAGTGAAGGTAAGTATTGGCTTTTTTTTTCATCTCTGTTTTCCACAGTCGCGATTCCAGCCGAAAATCTGCACCACAATTTGGTGCAGTTTTTCGGATGGAATTCCCTACCGGTTGTAGGTCAGATGTTCTGCGTACTTTTACACAATGTATCTGACCTGTGCGAACATACCCTAAGACTCCATAACAGCTGTGTCTCTTTTATGAGCACGTCTTAAGCGCTACGCAAGAGATAGGCCATCATCCACCGATTTTGTATGCTGTAAGTGAATAGAGTTTGTTGAAATCCCATTTATTTACACTGTACAGTACTTTAGTCCTACATGATAATTCTTCCCAAGTAACATGACTGTACTCTTAATATTCAATATACTACCAAAAAAGAGAACCCATAGAGTCTATAAGTCAAATGTAAAAAACAATCTTTATTCCATAAATTATAACAATTACATATACAAAATATTAAAAATGAATCACAGATAAAAAGAGGAACGCCAAAGAAGAGTAAGTATTCAGCAGATATTTGGATATACCAGAATACATATTATAAAGACCACAAAAAAGTGCATAGTGCAGAGACGAGATCAGGATTGTATGCATAGTATCAGTGGCGTAGCTATAGGGGTCTCAGTGGTCGCAATTGCGACCGGGGCCCGAAGCCAGGGGGCCCGTGGCAGCCTGCACCACATCAATAAAAAGTTACTATAGTAACTCGGGCCGCGGGCCCCTGTTACTGTAGTAACTGACAGTACTTACCTTCCTGGTTCCGGAGCGCAGCAGAGGTCCTGATGTCACAGCGCTGTGCGCAGCGCATGATGTCACAACGCTATGCGCTGCACACAACATCGTGATCCTGGATAGAGTCAGGAAAGGACTTCCGCCCGGCTGAAGAGGAGGGTAAGAATAATATCCCTGTCTGCTGAAGCTGATTGGCGGGGTCCGACTCCCGGGAGCCGGCAAATCAGCTGTTTTGTTTCGTACGAGAGCTGCTTCCGCTTCATTCCGGTCAATTCATTACGGTCACTTGCTCACACTGTGAATCCGTGTCGGCGATTCACAGTGTGAGCGAGTAAAAGAAATGAAGGGGAAGCAGCTCTCGTACGAGTGCTGCGGCCCCTTCAAAACAGCTGATTGGCCGGCTCCCGGGAGACGGACACCGACCCATCAGCTATTGATGGCCTGTCCTGAGGATAGGCCATCAATGTTTAGGGACTGGAAAACCCCTTTAAGCCTACGATGTAGCAGGCTTAGAGGGCCCATGAGACAGGATCACAGATTGTGTGCTGCTGTCTGCTGGGCCCTGTATCTAAGCCAATGACATGGTAGGCTTAGATACATGGCCCATGTGTGATCCTGTCTGATGGGCCCTGTATATAAGCCTACCACACGGTAAGTTTAGATACAGGGCCCCAGCACACAGTAATTTTATACTGTATTAGATTACTGTCTGCAGGACCCTGTATCTAAGCCTACCTTGTGGTAGGCTTAGATACAGGGTCCCACAGACAGTATCACACATTGGCCCTGTATCTAAGACTAACACGTGTTACTAATCATTTTTTGTGTGTTTTCTTACAGGTTCGGTCGTTGGACTACGTCGGATTCGAGGACTGCTTTGATGACGGCTTTTTTTATTATCAATAAAATGGTTAATGAGCGTTGTGTGTTTTTTTTTATTTCAATAAAATATTCTTTCTATGTCTTTTTTTTTTTTTTAAACTATATTACTACCGCCTTAATTAATGGCTGCCGGCTGATTGACAGCATCCATTGCTAAGGCGGGGCTTAGTGTTAGCTGGTGCAGAGGCGACACTAAGCCCCATTATTACCCCGGTACCCACCGCCACCAGGGTTGCTGGGAAGAGCCGGGTACGATCCAGTACTTGACCATCTGTAGTGATGGTTGGGCAATGGGGCGGCCGCAGGCTGGTAGCATCAGCCTGGGAAAGGCCAGAAACAGTGGCCCTTCCCATCCTGGTAATTCTGCCTGCTGCTGCTATGTTCTATCTGGCTGGTTATGAAAAATGGGGGGGGACCCCCCAATTTTCATAACCAGCCAGATACAACACAGCAGCAGGCAGCATTACCAGGGTGGAAAGGGACACTGTTTTTGGCCTTCCCTAGCCTAATACTACCAGCCTGCAACCGCCCCGGTGCCTGACAGTCACTACAGATGGTCGGGTACTGGTTCGTACCCGACTTTTCCCAGTACCCCTGGTGGCAGTGGGTACTGGGGTAATAATGGGGGTTAGTGTTAGCCTCTGCACCTGCTAACATTAAGCCCTACCTTAGTAATGGAGGTTTTCAATCAGCCGGCGGCCATTACTAAGGCAGTAATAATAAAGTTTAAAAAAATACAAGCACATATAAAAAATATTTTATTGAACTAAAAAAACACCACCCTCATTAACCGTTTTATTGAGAATAAAGAAACGCTGTCATTGAAGTAGTCCTCGAATCCGAAGTAGTCCAACAACCGAACCTGTAATAAACCACAAACACACAAAAATAATTAGTAACACATAAAGAAGCAAAACAATTATTATTCTTACCTTTCCTGGGTCCAGCGCTGGAGCCGCAATGTCAGCGAGCTGGGCCCTATATCTAATCCTATAATGTGTGATACTGTCTGCTGAGCCACTGTATCTAATCCTATAATGTGTGATACTGTCTGCTGAGCTGTGTATCTAATCCCATAATGTGTAATACTGACTGCTCAGCCACTGTAACTAATCCTATCATGTGTGATACTGTCTGCTGAGGTGTGTATCTAAGCCTATCATGTGTGATACTGTCTGCTGGGCCACTGTATCTAATCCTATCATGTGTGATACTTTCTGCTGGGCCACTGTATCTAATCCTTTCATGTGTGATACTGTCTGCTGAGCCACTGTAACTAATTCTATAATGTGTGATACTGTCTGCTGAGCCACTGTAACTAATCCTATCATGTGTGATACTGTCTGCTGGGCCTTAAAACGAATCCTATCATGTGTGATACTGTCTGCTGAGCCACTGTATCTAATCCTATCATGTGTGATACTGTCTGCTGAGCCACTGTATCTAATTCTATCCATAGTTTATAGGGTTGTAGTGCTAAAGATATACTATGCTGTCTCATATACACACATTTTTTTGGGCGGACACATATGTATTGGGGCTATTTCTCGAGACATTTTAAGTCCTTAGTGACGCCCCGGCTGCTAGTGCTGCATTGTTGGGTCACTTAGGAGACCCAGCGATGCAGCTGAAAGCTGCGGACCGTCGGCCATGAGAAATTTGCGGGGGGTGGGGGGCCAATAAGAACTTTTGCATCGCGGCCCAGAAGCCTTTAGCTACGCCCCTGCATAGTATAAACCATATATTGGGCCTGTGTTGTTGGCAGTCCCTATGGAGAGTCTAGTATAGGGCCTAGTGCATAGTGCAATGAGGTTTCAGAGAAAATCTAAGATGGAGAGTGAAGTACTGACCCATATGGCTTGAACTCAGGATTGGCGACCTGTCCCAACGCGTTTCGGCTTCCGCCTTCGTCTGGGGACAAATATGCAATGCGTGAACCTGCCTAATACTGCTCTTTGTTATAATATTCGTTGCACAGCACAACTGATAAAGTCGTGTATTATTTCTTCTGCCACATAATGATTTAGAATATTGTAGTTCATTCAACTGAATAAAATTACCTTGTTCTCCGAGATGTTCAGGGATATATTTCCCCTTAAGAGCAAATCATGTAGCTAGGGATGTTGTTGCAGGTAAAACATATCAAAAAGTGAAATTACGGGGGCGTGGCTTGGCAGCCGAGACTGATGGCAGCTTGAACAGAGAGCTCCGGCACCGAGCGACTGACACAGCGTATAAAGCTACTTTCACTTTCTACAAACCTTCCCCCGGTGAAGCAGATTCATCCCTGATGATGACCCGCGGCAAGAGACAGCATCAAAAGCAGGAGAAACTGGAGTTCTTCTTTGATAAAGAGCGGGGAGTGAAAGGCGCGAAATCGGGCAGGTCGCCATCTTCCTCTCACTCTGGGACATCTCCCCCGTCGTGCTCCTCGCCCAGACAAGAGCAACCGGAATCATCACAAGAGGTAGGAGCAGAGGAGGGAAACAGTAGTGCTGGCTGCTATCGACAGCATGCAGAGAGAGAGGGGAGTTTAAACTCTGAGAACAGGCATGTCCCTTCCCCCGAGCGGGCTGATGGTAAAGCTCATGCTCCTGCCCAACAGAAGCAGAAGCTCCAGGAGCAGCCGGGTTCACTATCTGAGGTGAGATCCTCCCCAGCACATGTCAATGCAACGCTGCAGAGTTTTCACACTACTGATGCACCAGCTTCTGGCACTTTACTGAGGGACATGTTGGTAGCGTTTAGTGCATCCATGCACAAAGAATTTGCACAGCTTCTTTTACCAATTCACACCACAGTTAATGAACTAGAAGTGAGAGTTGATCATGTGGAAAATAAAATGGCGGATTTTGCATCCTCTCATAATAATCTGGTCGATTCGCACAATGCTTTATCAGAAGAAATAGAGCAGATCCATATGAAAATCAATGACCTGGAAGATCGCTCTAGGCGAAATAATATTAAATTTCGAGGAATCTCGGAGGAGGTGACACAGCAGGAGATACAACAGTATTTGCAATCCTTCATTAAAGCAATGATGCCTATGTGCTCCCTGCATGACGTTATTATAGATAGAGCTCACAGAATCCCCCGGCCAAAGCATCTGCCAGAGACAACGCCGAGGGATGTTCTGGCGAGAATACATTTCTTCCACATTAAGGAGTATCTTATGGATATTGCAAGGAAAACAAAAGATCTTCCAACTCCGTATCAGCATGTGAAGTTATATGCGGACCTATCTGCAGCTACGCTACGCTTGAGGAGGCAACTTGCGCCCATTACGACCGTACTACGTGATCAAAAAGTGGCATATCGTTGGGGATTCCCGGTCAAAATCCTGATTCTACGCCAGGGGACTATGCATTCTATTTCATCACTGGAGGAAGGTGCTAAATTACTGCAGATGTGGAATCTTCCAGCACCAGAGAAAAGTGGAGATAATGGAGGATCATCGACTCGTATACATCAAGAATGGCATACCGTGACACATGGAAGACGCACCAAGCATTGAACTCTGTTCGCTACTTCAAATGGTGCATTGAGAGTTCTCTGACCCTCTCGGTGTGTAACCGTGAGTGGGTACCCGTTTCTATGGATACAGCAGATGAGGCTGTATATGTTTTACCATTTTCTTTTGTTCTCCTTTGTTATTGTTTCACAGGTTTGTTTTTTTTCTTTTGGGCATTGCAGGATGTATAAAACGGAAAGATTTTGTGTACGCAGAGTAATGGGTGCGAATTCAAAGAAGGGTCTCTATTCCAACGAAGTGTACCTTTTCTTAGAGAGCATATCTAGGTACCGATTATCTTCTAAAGCTTTTTATGCAGATGTAATGATGGTAGTAATATCTGGTATTTATAGTCCTCATGGTTCTTAAATTTCTTTCTTTAAATGTCAAAGGACTGAATAGTCCGCATAAACGCTCTTATATGTGGAAAGAGGCTATCCAATCCAGGGGAGATGTATTGTGTGCGCAAGAAACGCACATCATTGCTAAGGATGCACATAGACTCAAACATTATAAGTTCCCGTGTATTATACAATCACACCACATTAAAAAACAACGAGGCGTAATGTTGGCAATTAAAGACACAGTCGCTCATAAGTCTATTGAGACAATTGTAGATCCAAATGGCAGATTTATCATACATGTCTGCAATTTGAACAACACTCTGTACACACTGGGGGTGGTGTATGCCCCTAACCAGCATCAAATCCGGTTCTTGGGTAAATTTTTTCGGAAACTTAAAAAAGTTCAACAAGGTCATTTAGTCATGTGTGGAGATTTTAATACTATCCACGATAAGGCTCTGGACTCTACAGCGGAGCAGAGATCGGCCTCCCAACCCTTGGGCGGATGTTTACACACGAATGAGTTATATGACATATGGCGCATTCACCATGAAAATGAGAGGGATTATACATTTTTCTCCTCCGCACATGCAACCTATTCACGCATAGACATGTTTTTGATACAGAAGTCCTTGTTGCATACTGTTACTAACACTACCATTGACCTTATTAAATGGTCAGATCATGCCTCCATATCACTTCAAATCGAAGAATCCTATGTGGCATCCAATACGTCTTTATGGCGATGTAATCCCTTCCTATTAGCCCACACGGAATATAGAACTGAGATAGAATCGGCCTTAAAAGAATACTTCCAGTTAAATGTGGGTTCAGTTACTAGCCCCTTCACAATTTGGAATGCTCATAAAGCCATAATCAGGGGAGTATTCATTAAATTAGGACACAGAGCTAAGGTAGAAAGGGAAAAAAAGATGCAAGATATCATGCAGAACATCCGTACATTAGAAGATCTAAACAAATCTTCAGTATCCGCCGAACAGGTGTCACAGCTTAGAGATCTACGAATACAATTGAGAGATTGTTTACTACATGAATATGAAAAATCCCTCACCAGAATTAAGGCCCAGTACTACTCACAAAATAATAAAGCAGGCAGATTACTGGCTCAACGGTTAAAGGCAAAATCATATAAGACTAGGATCCCCTTTTTACATCGAAGATCTACACAGTCCAAGCTCTATGACCCCCGAGATATAGCCAATGAGTTTATGGAATTTTACTCTAGTCTTTACAATTTGGATGGGTCTTCAAATTCCCCATCTGTCCCTGTGACTTCTATTAGCCAATTTCTAACAAAATTAAACCTACCTATCCTTCCTAAACGACAGCTGGAGGCCCTAAATTCCCCGATACAACTGTCGGAAATAGAAGACATTGTTAAAGCACTTCCCTTGCAGAAAGCACCAGGTCCAGATGGCCTCACAAATTGCTACTATCAAACATTTATAGATATTCTGATCCCTCATTTGCATAATACTCTAACACAGGCCTTTAAAGAGGGCTCATTTCCAAAAGAAATGCTTTCAGCTCTAATCATAACACTTCCAAAGCCTGGGAAATCCCCAGATATCCCGCAAAACTTTAGACCAATATCGTTACTTAATACAGATCTCAAAATATATGCAAAACTTTTGGCTAACCGACTGGCACCATTAATACCCTCCCTGATAGGAGGAGATCAAGTAGGATTTGTCAAGGGCAGACAAATAACTGAGAATACCAGAAGGGTTCTGGATATATTGGACTATGTCCAGGGCTCAAAGGAAGCCTCAGTGATGGTGACACTAGATGCTGAAAAAGCGTTCGACCGAGTGCGTTGGTCATTTGCCTTCTCGGTGTTGGAGACTATGGGCATAAAAGGTGGGATATTGCAGGCTATCAAGGCGTTATACTCTGCACCTTCCGCGAGAGTGTATGTTAATGGGGCACTCTCAGATAACTTTGATATTTCTAATGGGACTAGGCAGGGGTGTCCACTTTCCCCCTTGATATTCATACTATCAATAGAACCGCTAGCTCAAGCGATTAGACTGAACAAAGATATCACTGGGGTTTGCATAGGAAATAGACAACATCGCATTTCGTTGTTCGCAGATGATATCATGCTGACACTGGAACACCCGGAGAAGTCTTTAGAGACAGCACTAAACATTATTAAAGAATTTGGGACACTATCTCTTTATAAAGTTAATGAGAATAAATCTCAAATTTTACCATTTAACATTCCTCTGGATACTCTTCAATCACTTAAATCTAAGTTTCCCATGGATTGGCAATCACACCATGTTACCTATCTAGGTATAGCAGTTACTAACTCTATACCTGCGTTATATAAATATAATTATATCCCACTGTTAAAAACCATTGAACAAGATATGTTGTTGTACAATAAATCCGAAATATCCTGGGTGGGTCGCATAGCGGCCTTTAAAATGCTAATTCTACCAAAAATGCTGTATATATTTAGAACGGTCCCTATTAAACTACCGAGTTCCTTCTTCAATAAGGTGCAGAAACTGTTGAATACATTTATTTGGAAGCCGGGAAGACCCAGAATCGCTTCCTCGATCTTGAGTAGAGATAAAAAATGTGGAGGTTTGAGTCTACCCAATATTCAAGATTATTTTTGTGCAACTCAAGTCTCGCTCTTAAGAAACTGGTGGACAGGTGATGTCTCACAACATTGGATACATATTGAGACTTTTTGGGCACCTAGCCATAACTTGAGGGCTTTACTATTGGCTTCACTAATGCCCATAGCCATACCTACCTCTCTTCCTTACTTTCTACATACTTCCTTGCATTATTGGAAACAGTTTCATTCACGTAGTCCGAATACAAAGTTTTCAATTCAGAAGGTAACACCTATCGAGACTTTCTGCATAGCCTTAAGCGATATGGATTTGAGACCCTGGAAAGAAAGAGGCATTGTATACCTCAATGATATGATGGAAGAGGCTCAATTAGCTCCATATTCCGATATAACACACAAATATGGCATCTCCCATAAAGATTTCTATAAGTATTTAAGAATAAGACACCTCCTATCTACGGGAGACTATACTCAATTAACAGCCAACGAGGAGGTGTTTCAACTATGGTCAGCCCCATCAAGTACTCCAGTCCGCCTTAGACCTATTTACTCACTCATGGGTTCAAAGTCCTTATTTCTTAAAACGTCTCCATTCCTGGCATGGGAGAAGGAATTGAAACAGGTCTTTGAAACATCCCAGTGGAAATTCTCTTTGAAATTCATCACTACTACTTTTACATGCGTCTCGCATTACGAGTCTGCTATCAAGACGGTACTGCGTTGGTATTATACGCCTGATAGGTTGAGCCATATATATCCTAATTCTTCCAATCTATGTTGGAGAGGATGTGGACATAGGGGCACACTGCTTCATATATTGTGGGCATGTCCTTATCTTCAGTCCTTGTGGTCCTCGATATTCAGAACTATTTCCCGAATATGTAAAACTAATTTGCACACATCACCGTCTCTGGCACTCCTTTTACTGGGTCTTGAGGAGATACCAAGGGAGTTTAGGGTGCTGGTTGCTCATTTTTTATTAGCTACCAAATTAGCAATAACCAGATACTGGAGGAGTACAACCATTCCGTCCATTGATGAGATTCATACTATGCTGAATGTTACGTGTGCTTATGAAAAAATGATAGCATATAAAACTCACAGATTTACAAGATTCACAGAGGAATGGAGGGGGTGGTTGCTTCTTCCTCAGAACTGTATATTTCCATGATGCTTAGGGGTTGCCTGGGAAGCTATAGGCCCAAGAGTTAAATATGTAATTACTCTATCTTAAGCATAATTTTTTTGATGCAGTTGTTTGTTTTGATAAACTTTATGTGATGATGAGTATGTTATTCTTGTCCTTGCAATGCATAATTTGTACTGAAAAATTTTTCAATAAAAAAACAATGTTGATAAAAAGTGAAATTACCTAATTAATTCAAGAGTTATCGCAATTCTATACAGTGTTGTGAAGTATTTATCACAGCTTCTATTATTAATGAAGTGTTTGGAATAGGGCCAGAAATCTACTTTTCACCAACTACAGTAGATATTCCTACAATCCACATAAAAATGAAATAAATATGTACTTTAATACCTACAAAAAATATATAGATAGCTATACAGTCTTAACATTTAAGTACCATTAAAATTAATATCATAATGCAAGTGTTACAAGAAGTCTTATGTGATCACAATATCACGTTATCCACTGGCTGCTATTATGGAATCAGAATAATTTCACATGAAACAAATTTGTTGGCTGAAAATCTATTTCATGCATCTGAATGTGGTTGTTTCTGCAGCATGAACATGGTATTCTGCAAACCCCATTTGGATGAATGGGGCAGTTGCAGAAAAATGTTTGCAACAAATCTGCAACACGAATATACCCTAAGGCTGGAATCACACATGCAGTTTTGGGGGCAGTTTTTGATGCATTTTTTTTAACTAATGCCCGAAATGGATTCAACCGGAAGTCCTTCCTTTTATACCTCCGCTTCATTTTGGATCTGCTCCTAGCTTCGGCTCAAAAATTGCCTCAAAAACTGTACCAAAAACTTCATAAAAAAAGTGCATGTGTGATTCTAGCCTTAGACTGAATTCACACACAGTGTTTTGCTGCATTTTCGGTGGTGTTTTTTTTGGCTTTCTTTATTTTTGTGTCACAACTATTACAGCCAGATTTAACTTTAAAGTCTATAGTGAATTTTTAAAAAAAATACATACAAAGTGTTTTGGTTTGTGGCGTTCCTATGGCTTTTTTGGGTTAGTTGTTTTTTTTCAAAATGCAGCATTCTCTGGTAGGGTGTATTTTCTGGCATTTTTCTCATATGCTTCTCTATAGGACTTGAAAAACGCCCAAAAAAAAATGCATCTACAAAATGTTTATAAATGAAATTAATGCCACCAAAAATGCTTTTAAAAAACACCATGAAAATATGCCTTTAATTCATGAAGCTTTTTTCAAGCGATTAGAAATGATGAAATAACAAATCTGTAAAGGATTCCTAAGGATGGATTCACTTGTAGCACATTTTTAGTTCAGGTGCAGTTGAGGCGCGGTACTTGCCAAGTGGCCGAGAGCTTCACGGCAAAAGCCCCACACAATTTTACCGTGAATTGCTGTGGTTCCGCAGCTAGCAGTTGTAAAGCTCATTAGACCTGCAAAACCGCGGCAATTCAGGTACTTGATGAAGATAACGGAGCAGTCTAAAAACACGTATGTTTACAATACATTCTTACCTTTTTACTCTTATTTTATGGTGGCAGCGCCTGTTGGATTCCTGCTTTTTTCTGATAACTTTGATTTCAATGGGAATTTTTGGGCAGATACAGTGCATAGACAGGTCAGAAGGTTGTTTTCTTGTTTCTTTTCAGCGAGCTGAAAAATCAGCACCATATGAACTACGGCACTGATTCCCGTTGAAAGCAATGGGAGGCAAAATAGAGGCTTTTTACATGCTGATTTCCATGCTAAAAATAAATGGATAAGGCCCTGTTCACATGGAGTTTTCTGATACGTTTATTTGATGCGGAAATCACATCGGCAAATGCGCCATAAAACGGCCGAAAATGCCTCCCATTGATTTAAAAAAGAAGCGACATGCCCTATCTTCGGGCGTCTACGTCTCTGACCTCCCATTGACATCAATGGGAGGCAGAGAAGGCGTTTCTCGCTGCGTTTCTGCCCGCGGCGCCCAATGGCCTTGAGCGAAAGATGCCGCTAAAAAAGCGGCAAACGGCGTGCAGGCAGATAAAAATGTTCTGCCTGCAAAAATACTCTGTGTGAACAGGGCCTAAGGCCATCACGTGCAGGCAATAAAGTTCAGATGGACATATTCATTGCTGTTTATAAACAGACAGGTGTAAGTAAGTGTTTGTCATAAGGGTATGTACACAAGCTGAGCCAAAAACGTCTGAAAATACGGAGTGGTTTTCAAGGCAAAACAGCACCTAATTTTTCAGACGTTTTTTGAGCAACTCGCGTTTTTCGCAGCGTTTTTCGCGCCGTTTTCTCGGCCGTTTTTGCAGCTGTTTTCAATAGAGTCTATGAGAAAACGGCTCCAAAAACGTCCCAAGGAGTGTCCTGCACTTCTTTTGACGAGGCTGTAATTTTACGCGTCGTCTTTTGACAGCGACGCGTAAAATGACAGGTCGTCGGCACAGAACATCGGCAAACCCATTGAAAGCAATGGGCAGATGTTTGCCGACGTATTGGAGCCATTTTTTCAGACGTAATTTGAGGCGTAAAATGCCTCCATTACGTCTGAAAATAGGTCGTGTGAACCCAGCCTAATAGTTAGCGCATGTTCACACGTGGCAGAATTGCTGTGGAATTCCGCTGCGGACAGTCTGCAGGGGAATTCTCCAGCGGCCGTTTTTTACATTTGTTTCAATACATTTTTAGGCAAGTTAGTTCAGACATTGCGGAAAACTTTGCTGCGGACCATAGGCTGTGGTGCAGAATTTTCCCTCCGCAGCATGCACTGTCTGTTGTGGAGAAGAACAAGAGAATTTCACTGCGGATTTCAGCCTTTGCAATGCAAAAACTGAAATATGTGGCAAGTCCGCTGTCTTTTCTGCAACGTCTGAATTACCTGTGAAATATGCAAATGTTGGTGCAGATTCTTTGAGTAATTGCCCCAAATCTGCACCAACATTTGCAGCGGAAAAGCTCTGCCATGTGTGAGCATGCCCTTATATTATCTATGAGTTATACAATGCAACAGCCAGAGCATTCCTTCTTTTTACATGATGATCCCAGAAGTGAGGACAGAGACTGACATGAGTGGATACATCCTATGTGCAGCACTGTAGAATATTTTGTTGATTTGTAAATTATTTCAATAAAGTACGTGGTTTCAGAAATTCAGCAATAATCTGTATGGTGAATTCAGAGCTTTAAAGGGTAAGGCTGGGTTCACACGACCTATTTTCAGACGTAAACGAGGCGTATTATGCCTCGTTTAACGTCTGAAAATAGGGCTACAATACGTTGGCAAACATCTGCCCATTCATTAGAATGGGTTTGCCGACGTACTGTGCAGACGACCTGTAATTTACGCGTCGTCGTTTGACAGCTGTCAAATGACGACGCGTAAATTGACTGCCTCGGCAAAGAAGTGCAGGGCACTTCTTTGCAACGTAATTTGAGCCGTTCTTCATTGAACTCAATAAAGAGCAGCTCAAGATTTACAAGCGTCACAGACGCCTCGCATAATACGAGGAGGAGCATTTACGTGTGAAACGAGGCAGCTGTTTTCTCTTGAAAACAGTCTGTCTTTTCACACGTAAATGCCTTCTATCGTGTGCACATACCCTTACTAAACTTTTAAAAAACTTTTGACATGTCGTAGTGACATGTTAGAAGTTTTGATAGGTGGGGATCTGAGCACTGAGACCCCCACCAATCGCTAAAACACAGCAGCAGAAGCACTCGGGCGAGCGCTCTGTTACTTTGTTTCTGATTGGCTTTCCTTGGAAAACCGAGCGAGTGGTCCATATAAAGACCATGCTATGTTTTTAGCATTCTACGGTGACACGCCATTGGATCTGGTTTCTGTTAGTTGGGCAATTATTTGTTTTTCAACAGAACTAAGAACCAATAGTTCGATAGTGTCAGGGATCGGGGGTCTCTGTGAACCTGTGTGCAGGTTCATTGACTTCTACTTGAAACCTCTAGTGGAGTGTCTGCCCTCATATGTCAGAGACACCACAGAGGTTCTCAAAAGAATTGATGGCATTTCCTTGGAAGCAGACATGATACTGGTCACAGTAGACGTAGAATCTCTGTATACCTGCATCAGACACCAAGACGGCATCAGGGCGGTCCGCTTCTTCCTCGGGATGAGCAACCGGGACAGCCAATTATGTGAATTGATAATTAATCTATTAGAATTCATTTTGACCCACAATATATTTGTCTTCAAGGACACTTTTTATGTCCAGAAGCAAGGCACTGCCATGGGGGCGGCGTGCGCGCCGTCGTATGCCAACCTGTTTCTGGGCCTTTGGGAGAGGCAGTTTGTGCATGGCGATGGCGCCCATGCCGCCAACCATGTGCAGTGCTGGCTATGTTACATTGATGACGTATTGATCATCTGGCAAGGTACTGAGTCACAACTCACTGATTTCATGTACAATTTAAACATCAATACCTGGAACATAAAATTTACATACACCCATGATAGACAAAGGGTGGACTTTTTGAACATCATCATTGAAGCCGATGTCGATGGGAGACTACAGACCGACGTCTTTAGGAAAGAGACGTCGGTCAACTCCCTATTACATGCGACATCGGCGCATACATATTCTACTGTAAAAGCTGTCCCGGTTGGTCAATTTCTGAGGATGAGGCGGATCTGCTCCTCAGAAGGAACGATTTAGGGAAAGGGGCTATAGCCACCGTTGCATCAAACAGGGATATAACAGGGCCAGGAGAGTGGAAAGGAAGCACTTACTTAACCCCTTAACGCCGGAACAAACAGACGAGACGCCTGGGGTGATTAGGTTCATCTCTACCCATAACATTCAATGGCAGACTATGAGAGATATCCTACAAAAATATTGGCCCATTTTACAACTAGAGCCAACATTTACCCCAGTTTTATCATCTCGTCCACAAATGACAGCAAAAAGAAGCCGGAATTTGAGAGACTTTTTGGTTCAGAGCCACTATGTCCCGAAACGAGAAAATCCCTTCTCAACTAGAGGTCCAGCCCAGGGATGTTTTCCCTGTGGGGACTGCGTGGCATGCCCTAATGTCCTACGTACCACAACCTTTGACTCGGTCAGTACTGACAGATGCTTCAGAATCCTGCAATATATCTCGTGTAGTACTACTCACGTGATATATTACGCCACCTGCGACTGTCCTAAGGTGTATGTGGGTTTAACCTCTCGACAACTAAGATTGCGGGTCCGAGAACATGTACGGGACATTATTGCAGCTAGAGACATAGACGATCTGACAACCCTCAAGACCATCCCTAGACACTTTAAACTTAAACATGGATGTGATCCTAAAACCTTCCGTGTACGGGGGATTGATCGAATCCATTGCGGTGTCAGAGGTGGTGATGTTAAGAAGACACTTGCACAAAAAGAGTGCAGGTGGATCGTTACCTTGGGCACAATGAACCCTTTTGGTCTTAATGAAAACCTGAGTTTTTCAGCATTTCTATGAGAACCCTTCTCTGTGATAGAATCTATCCTATATTTTCTTAGTTTCTCTCTTTTTATCTGTACTCCCCTTACTTTTTAGAATTTTTAGCTGTTACTAATGCCTGTTTTCTGTCGCATTGTTATATTCAGATGTCTGGGTGACTCTATTCTGCTGCTCCTGGAAGAGGCTTCTATATCTCCCATATACCAACTAATCCCATCAGACAAGATGAAAACCAATCGAGTTTATTATTGCTAAATATTCGTTATGAATGTTGATACTGTGATTCCTCCCTATGTACTCTTTTTTTCTCCCCCCCCCCCTTTTTCTCTCTCCCATTCACCTCCCACCTCTTTTTTCTTACATTAAGGGGGTAATTTTATCATTTTTTCATTTTTCTCACTTATCACCAGCACCTTATGTGGCTCGCGTGCTCCAATCATGATTCCTCATGATCTTTCATTCTCACTTCATATGTGGACTATCATGTTTTAATATTTTTTTCTCTTCTTTTTCCTGCCCCTTCCCGTTTCTCCACCCCCTTTGTCCTTTTTCTGTCCCTTTCGCTTTCTCCCCCTCCCCCCCTTCCCTTTGGTCTTATTTATTATTTTTTAATTCCATCTACACTTTGTGTCTACACTTATCAAAAATACAATTAATTATTTTGTGTTATGCCACTTATTGTTAATAACCTATCTGGCATGTATTTTTCAATCATTAAGTCATCATGTCTCAATATATATTTTCATGTTCTCACCTACTCAATGAGTTTGATCATCTATTAATCACTTACCACATCCTTTTGGGTTATATGTTTATGCACTTAAAACCTTTTGTCACTTTGTCTTTTGTTTTGTCTTCATTTACAATCCTTTACATTTTGGATTTAACAATGACACTGTTGTATTCATTTTATTGCATCATTATGGCTTTTTATTATTTTTATTTATTTATTTATTTACTTCTTTATTATTTTTTATCTTTTATTTCTTTATTCTTAATTTTTATTATTTTTCATTTTATTTTTCACAATAACACTGTCTGTGATATTAGTTTTTGCTATGTACTGTGGTTTACTTATCATTTTTTTGTTTAGTCTCTGTTTCCATGGTTTCTCCTCCTTTTTCTCTTTCTTTTTCTTCTTTTTCTCTTTTCAGTTTCTTCCCCCTCTTTTCTTCTCTGTAGTCAGCACACTGGGGACACAGTACAACAATCAATACCTAATTCTCCCCTTTTGAATGGGATTACTGTTCGGAGCATCACACTTACATATACAATGTCTTTTTCCGGGGTTGCGCATGCGTGGATGGGTCTGGGAGCCTCGCCCGGCTTTCTGTCGTCTTCACGCTCGTGCTGTGCCTGCCTCGTCTCCAGGGATACGCGTCCCTGGGGCGCGCATGCGCAGTACGGGCGTGATGACTGACGGTCGGGATCTCGCGGCTCAGGTCGAACTCTCGCGCATGCGCCGTGGACCGGCAATTAGCAGCAACATACACCGGAACCCACTGATCCACCACTTATTTGTATGCTATATATACACTCACACAAAGCGACATGGTTACGCATTATCCCCTGAGGAAGCCAGTTTGGCGAAACGCGCGTCGGGGCGCTATCATTGCAGGCTGCAGTGTGGGAACACATACTCCTATCCCAATGGGTAAGCCTACTACATAAACTAGTTACAAAATCAGTGGATCTCCTGTGGATCTACGTGCATTCTCAACTTCTATCTTATCTCTCCCTCTGGCTGGTTGTATTTTTTATGACGTCTCTCTCATACGCATTTTCACCTGGGCAGTATAGAGTCTTTAACCCTATGACCCTGGGCACTTCTCTGAGCTATATAGCCTATTTATATATGATGTACTAAATGTACCTGGATTCAATTATACTCATTGTATTCTGATTGACTGTTGCATATATGCTCCTTACATCATGAGATTCTGGTGACACAAATACACCATGCCATGGTAGTTCATCATTGTGGGATACCCCAATTCACCGGGATTATACCCCACACTGTTCCTTTTTAGATCTCCTTATATTTTAACAATTGTAATTTTTGTGTTGTATGTCCTAATAAACTATTTAGTACTTTTTCAATATTTCAGTGGCATTTTGGCTTTTTTCGTTCTAATTAAGTTTGCTCAAGTATCTGTGAAGCTTGCCTATTATACATAGTGGAGGTGCTCTAAATACCCTATAGGCACCTAACCCGTTATTTAACCGGTCGAGTCTTTGTATTTAAAATAAGAACCAAAATAAACCTCTTCGCTGTGTATGAGCTACTTGACAAAAAAGTTAACTTCTTCAATACTGTTGAAAAGCATCCCTGGTAATTACATCATGAAGTTGGTAGAGGGAATGCAAAGAGTTTGCCAAGCTCTGTTAGCAAGGCAAAGGGTGGCTACTTTGAAGAATCTAAATTTTAAGATAGTTTACAAGTGTATAACCTTTTAGTTTTTCTTCTGACAGTCAATATTTAGTTCCATTTGTAATATTTATAAGTTCACGAAAGAGAGTGAGATGTTCTTCCGCGGTCGGTGTCGGAAGCAGATGGCTCCGTATACTGTATAGCGGCCGTGCTGCAGAACTGCAACTCTGCTCCTATTCACTTGAATAGGAGGCAGCCGGATCAATTGATCGGGGGGGGGGGGGGGGGTCCGGCTGTCGAACCTCCACTGATCATTTATTGATGACCTGTCCTGTGGATAGGTCATCAGTATGAAAAACCGCTCCGTGCCTGGACAACTCCTTTAATTATGGGGATACTAGTGCTGATATTACTTATTGTTGAATGAATAGATACTTTCTTTTTTCATTTGACGTTATTGTACAAACAGCCTGTAACACAAATGCATTGTAGAAGATCGTGCTCTGCATGGACGCTACAATTATAAATCCCCCTCTCTCCACATTGAGGATAAATACATAACAAATGGACAGCAGAATTTATATTCATTGTCATTGAATGGTAAAGGAATGATAGATAAACTAAGTGATCTTTATAGGAGAGTATTACTGTATGTCATAATCAATACTTTGTTTGCTAGATTAGAGAACTGTTTAATCCATTATGATTGAAGAAAGATGAATTAATATGTCAGCCAGAGCATTGGTGACACTAAAAATGTATATAGTGGAAGATACAATTATTTTGGACAAATAGTGACCGTAGTCTACACCAAAAAGATGTAGAGAGAGGAAGAGTGACCTTTCTATATAATTTTCACCAAGGCTTGGCTGTCAAAAAAATGTACAGCTTTATTCATCACACTGGTGAATACAGCTGCTAATACGGGGTAAATTTCCAAATTGTGTGATTAAGTGCAAAATATTGGAAAATACAGTATTTCTGGAGGTCAGGACCCATAAAAGCAGATGTCTAGATAAATTACAAAAAATATGTAATCTGGAGTGCCATCAGACTTGTATACTGGTGGAAAGTCCTTGGAAAAGACATACTTTGTCTGATAGATTTTGGAAAACTTATTCTTGAGACATTTTAGAATGTAAGGAGTAACCTTGAAGGATGTTCCTCATGACTGAGGCCACATTACAGTGCTATGATTTGAGTTATTTTTTATTGCAGTAAGATTTGTTGGAAATGCAGTGACTCCTTGGACACTTCCAAGCTCATCAGATAGAGTGTGGAACTGCTTTCATGAGGCAGAGTTGCCAACCTCCTTTTTTTCTTCCTTTTAGCTGATTTTAATTATACATACATGCCTCGCTCCCCTGCAGTTCCAGCATCCGTCGCTCTGGACAAAGTGTGTGTCGAGCGGTATCTGAAGCTGTAGGGCGGGGTGCTGGGTGCGGTAAGTATAATCATCTGATTTGGGGTCTGAATCATTTAGGGAGTCCGATCTGAGGTCTATTTAATTTATGGGGTCTGGTTTGGGGTCTAAATACTTTAGGAATTTTGATCTGGGGCCTGATTAACTTAAGGTGACGTAACCTTAAGTGCTATCCCCATTTTTTTACTTTACCTCTCCTAACATGCCTGTTATAGTAAATCTTTGTAATACCCATATCGCATGTTGAAATAAAAACACATAATTTTTTCACTACCTCCTGTATGGAGTGCTGTTACCATTTTTTTATTTTACTTGTTGATGTGTATGGGTGAGTCCAGGGCCGGCTCCAGGTTTATGTGGGCCCCTGGGTAAAACAGACTCAGTAGGCCCCTTTACGGGGGAACTCACGGCGGCAGGAAAATGGCAGAAAACATCACTTTGTACCCCCATATAGACGTTAGGCCCTGTTTATGCCCCCATATAAAAGTTAGGCCCCCAGTTTGTACCCCCATAAATTTAGCACCCTCAGTAAATAGTGCCACATAGCCCACTCCCACATAGTGCCACACAGCCCCGTCCTCCCAGATAGTGCCACACAGCCCCCCTTCCTGGTAGTGCTACACAGCCCCCCTGCCTGGTAGTGCCACACAGCCCACCTCCCTGTAGATAGCACCTGTGGGTTTGGGTACCACCTCTAGGATTGGAATCCCCAGCCAGAGCATTGCAGACGCTCTGGCGGGGGATTCCGCTTCAGGAAAAGCCCCTGAAATCACTGTTCATATATGGACAGTGACTGCCACACAGCCCACAGCCACCTTGTAGATAGCACCCCCCTTCCTGTAGATAGCACCACTGTAGCTCCCTGAAGGAGCAGAATCCCCGTGTGGCTGGGGATTCCGTTTCAGGAGTTTCCTCTGATGTCACTGTCCATATATGGACAGAGACATCAAGCGAAGCACTCCAGGAGTGGAATTCCCGGCCACACAGGGTTTCTGCTCCTTCAGGGACCTATAGTGGTGCTAGTAGATAGCAGAGCAGGGAGATACCTCCCTGCTCTGCTATAGCGCCGTCGCTACCGCTGTAGCTGCCGCGGCGGCTGCTAGCGGCGGCGCTGCCCATGGGGGGGATCCTGGCATGGGCGCCCTCAAGCCTGGTGTCGCCGCTATGGCTGCTCCAGTGGTAGCGACGCTACTGAGTGAAGAAGCACCCGGGGGAAAGGCGACTGCTGAGTTGCCAGGCCCGGGTGCTTCTGAAACAAGCAGGGGAAGGTAGCCAGCACAGCGCCCCCTCCCACCTGCTGGAGTGATGCGCCCTGTGCAAAGGCACAGGTCGCACACCCCAAAGGCCGACCCTGGACAGTTTTGCCAGGGGCAACCCCAGAGCCATGGTCCCGAGCAGCGCACTACTAGCACTCCGCCTGGGACTCCTGCACTGCTCCTGACATCACTGTCCATATATGGAAAGGGATATCCGGACCAGAACTGAAGTCCCGGGCAGAGCGCTAGTAAAGGCTCTGCTCCAGGACTCTGTCTCTGGGGAAGCCCCTGACATCACTGTTCATATATGCTACTAGCAGGTGTAGCCCTGATCTAATTGACAACTGAATGTTTGTCCCTCAGTATCATACTGTCAGCGATGATTGGACACTGTGTAGGGACAAAGGGAATGATAATGATAGTTGTGAATGTATACATTTCTAGAAGGAATAACAAAGGAATGGCAGAATACAGAGTTCTAAGAAAAGGTACTTCAGAATTGTTATTTTATGGGTAATATAAATATTTGTCCAACCCCCTTGGGGTTCAAATCTGGCTCCGCCCCTGATTGATTAACTTACGTCCAATAATGAAAAACGGTATTCATGAAGCTTACTGTTATTCTTAACTTCTTAAAAGTGGTGGTTGAATGAGAAAATGGCAATGCTGGTGAACTGTGTTACATTAATAGCCATGAAATGATTTAGTATAATAGCAAAGCCTGGCACAGTATTCCCCAAAAAATATTTCTAACTGCATGTGTTCAGTCATCACTCTCTGATGCCTGGAACTGGGCAGAGTCTTTTCAGGTTGTAGTGCTGCATTGCTAATTGATCAAAAACAGCTGTTGTTACATTTCTGCCAGAAGCCATAGGCCAGATTTACACTTGTACTACTGACAGGGACTGGAGGAAATAAAAAGATAGCATTCATGATGATTTTATTTCGATCACTGTCTGATTGATTGTGTTTCCAGAAAAACATAAACTAGGGTGGACTCGAACACTTTGAAATGATCTCCAAACAAGTAACACTATAAGAGCATTTGGCACTCAAGTCATGGATTAGATAGAAAACACTAAAATTTGAAGCAGTGTCTGTGAACATCGCCATCTGTCAGAGATTTTTTGATGGAATGATGGAAGTAGGGCAGCTGGCTGAACGGATCATTTCTCTTAGAAATGAAGATGCTTGGATTTGTCTCTACAAGCTCCAGCTGCTGCTGCAGTTTTAAGGAAAAAAATACTAGCTTAAATTTTAAAGTGGCACTAAGTGACGCCAGGGGAACTTTGAGAAATATTCAATAAAACAGAAATGGTTGTGCAGCAATTTTGTATTTCCGGTTGTTTGAAAGTATTTTTAGGACAAGAGCCTTGGAGCTTCAGAGCAAAATAAATAAAAAAAGGGCTCTTTAAGTGAGATGTCAAATACATGCTCTCTAAACAATGTCTGAAGATGAAATATGGCTTTTCTGTGTGAGCAAAATGATATATGACAATGCATTGAGATATATTAAGGGTGACTGGAGTTTTGCTGGGCAATTTCCGTTCCTCAATTATAAGCATCTAAAATGAAAAATGAAGCAGTGCAATCTTGTAGCTGTGACAGTTGCAAAGGACATTGATTCATCCAGACTTTTTACCTTTTTTTGCAATAAAGTAGATGCATTTTCTGGTTAAGCCTAATTAAAATAGCATTATTCTTAGTGAAATTTCAGGATGTTTTATATTAATACAGAGCGTTCTGTGATCATAACAATGCTCTTATATCTCACCGCTCATCGTGTCTTCACTTTATAATTCTGTATATTTTTAACAATACAAGATTTAAAGATACAATGATATTCAATTAAAAATGATATTATATTATTAGCAAACTAATCAAACTGAGCTGCAACACAAATATTAATCTTCAGTTGATCTAAGGTCCTATTATATGGCCGGATATGGGCAGTGAAAATAAGGCGGCTCGTTGACCGACGCTCGTTTGCTCCTTTCACAACGAGGAATGCATGGGGACAAGCGATCATTACTACGATGGTTCATCCCCATACATTTCCCTTATGGCCAGGGGCTGGCTGGCAAATGTTAGCCTGGGGAGGCAAGCACACAGCACTGGCCCAAGAGTAGCAGCATATTTTTTATCTATTTACCTCCACCTACCAGATAAACACGTAGGGATGACTAGGCTTTAAATTTATAAAAGACGGCAGCTGGTTATGCTTTCATGTTGGGTACGCATACGCAAACTATTAGTTCCTGATCCTCTGGTTGCTGTGATATAAAAAAAATCATAGCAATCACTGCATTTTTGTTTTTGAAGTTGCGCCATTTATGACCCTGACAGTTAACGGTAATTTTGGGTACAATAAATAGTTATAAATCAAAAAGAAGCTCTGTTAGTATTGCTTAACCCAGTGTTTTTCTTTTTATTATCAATGATAATTATGAAAATAAATAAAGCAACCACAAGAAAACACATACATGTATAAATAACCTTTCAAAAAATGAACATGATCAAAAATGTTGCGTATGTAAATATACAACATAATTAAACTTTAGGGTAGTATCCTGGGGCGGATAGTATTACAAAAGTGCCGCTCAGCTCTATCCTAAATAAAATAAAAGAATGAGACTGAAACTGCAGTGAAATAATATTTCCTAAAATATTAAGCAGCTGAATAGAGATTGTCACATAGTAAGGGTAAGACCACACGGAGCGACCCTGACACAGTTGCAATGCGGCCAACAACCGTGCTGGCACTTTGTAGGTGCGGCTGTCAAATACCTTGTTAAGGGGTACTCTGGTTACACGCTCATGCGCACTGCCGCTCCATTCATTCTCTATGGGAGCACCGGAGATAGCCGAGTGCGTGCAGTGTTCGGCTTATTCCGCTGCCGTAGAGAATGAATAGGGGTAACTTGTTGTAACCTGCAAAATCGTGCGGCCATAAAGGGTGTATTAATTCATGGCCGCACGATTTTGCAGATAAATGGATGGTTTACCCGCATTAACGTGTGGCCACTAACAGGCTGTTTAACAGCCGCACCGAACATGGTGCCGGCGCAGTTGTTAGCCGCGTTGTGACCTTGTCAGGGCTGCTCCGTGTGGCCTTACCCTTAACAAAGACCTCATCAGTGGTGAACTTTCACGGAAAATTTCCAGCATATCCTAAAACTGAACTAGTTCCAAAAGTTCTTGCTCTACAGACATGATGACAAGTGTTTCAAGCAGGTCTTGTCCAATTGTAATTTGCAGTCTTGTCTTTATGAATTTCAGTTTGCTGAATGCTCTTTCACATGCCACTTGTGTGAATGATAGAGTCAGTAAGTACTCATATGCCACAGACAGATTCTCATAAGCCGCTGAATAAAGATTGTACTTCAAAAGAAATCTGTGGCAGCAGGGGAAGCAGCTTTTACATGCCCTGCAGTTTGTTTTGCCATCCTCTATATCAGCAAGTAGATCCTCGTCATTTCCACCATCGCATTCTGAAAGTACATTTGTTCTTTCTGTTTCATTTAAGTGTCCTCTCAGCCTAGGGAAGAGGTTTGCAAAACTTACAAGTTCACTAATACGACACTCTTTGCTATCTTTTGCCAATTCTGAAATCCTCTTAAAAGTGCCCTCCTTGAGTATTTTTGAATCATTTCAAACATTTTAAAAAAATCGAGAATGCAATAACTGGGTATAAATCACCAACTGCTTATTTTCTGAAAATCTATCTGTGAGACTTGCCAAAATCTGATCAAAAAATGGCCTGTACACTTCCACAAGAAAACGTTGCGTTTCATCAATTGGATGCTCGTCAACTGAGCTTTCACCTGCCATTCTCTTTGTTCTGGGAACCTTTCTCACTGGGATCTCTGTTTCAACCTACAGGAAGGAACAGATTTCACTTCTGGATAGTAGATCATTCATTTTTAATGCAACATGTGTAGTAATTTGTTTAATGTGCACGGACTCAATCCTTTTAACCCCATAAGGACACAGTCTGTTTTGACCTTCAGGACACAGTCGATTTATTCAAATCAGACATGTGTTACTTTATGTGGTAAGAACTTTGGAATGCTTTTACCTATCCAAGCGATTCTTGGATTTTTTTTCTCGTGACATGTTGTACTTTGTGTTACTGAAAAAATGTGATAAATAAATTCAGTATTCATTTGTGAAAAAAACAAAACTTAGAGAAAATTTGCAAAAATTAGCAATTTTCTCAATTTAAACATATCTTCTTCTAAAACAGATAGTAATACTACACAAAGCAGATACTAGTTAACATTTCCCACATGTCTACTTTATGTTGGCATCATTTTTTCAACATACTTTTAATTTTTCTAGGATGTAACAAGGCTTAGAACTTTATCAGCAATTTCTCAAATTTTCAAGAAAATTTCAAAAGGCTATTTTTCCAGAGACCAGTTCAGTTCTGAAGTGGCTTTGAGGGCCTTATATATTAGATAGACTCCATAAATCACAGCATTTTAAAAACTGCATTCAGAAAGTTTCTTAACCCTTTAGGCATTTCAGAGGAATTAACCCCTGCCCGCCGCAGGCGTTTTTCAGATTTTCATTTTCGTTTTATCCTCCCCACATTCCAGAAGCCATAACGTCTTTATTTCTCCGTCGATATAGTACTATAAGGGCTTGATTTTTACGGGACAAGTTTTAGTTTTTCGTATCACCATTTATTTTGCCGTATAACGTACTAGGAAACGGTAAAAAATTATTTGTTGAGTAGAAAATGAAAAAAACAGCGATTCCTCCATGATTTTTTGCACGCCGTTTTTACGGAATTCACAGTGCAATTAAAACAACATGTTAAATTTATTCTGTGGGTCAATACGATTACGGCAATACCAAATATATATAGTTTTTCTATATTTTACTACTTTTACATGTAAAAACCTAAGAAAATTTACTTTGCGTCGCCAAATTCCGAGAGCCATAAGTTTTTTATTTTTCCATCGATTAAGTGGTATAAGGGCTTATTTTTTGTGGGATAAGCTGTAGTTTTTAATAATACCATTTTGGTGTACATGCGATGGTTTGATCACTTTTTATTTCATTTTTTGGGGGAGATTAGGTGACCAAAAAATAGACATTCTGGCGTTTACAATTTTTTTTGTTATGGCGTTTACCATGCGGGTTAAATAATGATATATTGTAATAGTTCAGACTTTTACGGACGCGGCGATACCAATTATGTTTATTTATTTTTTTACTATGCTCTAATGGGAAAATGGGAAAAGGGGTTCTTTTTGAACTTTTAATATTTTTTTTTTACACAGCCAGCAATCATTAGATTGGTTGTACGATATACTGCAGTACTAATGTATTGCAGTATATCGTGATTCTGACAGGCACCTATTAAGCCCTGCCGGAGGCAAGGCTCAATAGGTGTACAAAGATGGCGGACCTGGTGGCGTTCATTAAGCCCCCAGGCAGCCATAGCAACCATCGCCCCCCTGCGATTGCATTACGGGGAGCGCGATGAGCTGTTAGAGAGGGTCACCCCCCTCTTTCTGACGATTTAAATGCTGCGGTCGGTATTGACCACAGCATTTAACAAGTTAATCTAGCGGGATCGCGCTCGAGCGCGATGCCGCTAGTTACTCTGAAGTGTCGGCTGTAACATACAGCCAACACCGTCATCGTATGAAGCGAGCTCACTGCGTGAGCCCACTCCATACTTCCCCTACCCGACTTTGGCGTATAGATACGTCAAATGTCAGGAAGGGGTTAATCAATGTAGAGGGGAAATTTACAAATTTAGTTTTTTTGGCCAAAATTCATTTGTAATACATTTTTTTTCTGTAACACAGAAGGTTTTACCAAAGAAACGCAACTAAATATTTATTGTCCAGATTCTGCAGTTTTTAGAAATATCTGACATGTGGCCCTAGTGTGCTAATGGTCTGAAAGATAGGCCTCAGAAGCAAGGGAGCACCTAGAGCATTTTGGGCCTCCTTTTTTTAGAATATATTTTAGGCACCATGTCAGGTTTAAAGAGGTCTTGTGGTGCCAAAACAGTGGAAACTCCCTAAAAGTAACTCTTTTTGGAAACTACACACCTCAAGGAATTTATCTAGGGGTATAGTTAGCATCTTGACCCCACAGGTGTTTCGCTATATTTATTGGAGTTAGGCCTCATGCACACAAATTTATTTCTGTCCTCCTGTAAATACTGGCGTAAATACGGGTCCTTGGTCACAGGTATTCGACCCGTATTGCACTAGTATTTATGGACCCGTGCCCGTAAATACGGGTCTGGTGTCACCAGTATTCCACCCGTATTTACGGGCAAGTTTTTTCTGCAAAATTGCACTGCACTAATTTGCAGCCCTTCTCTCTATCAGTGCAGGATAGAGAGAAGGGACAGCCCATTCAGTATTAAAAGTTAAAGAAATTCATACTTACCCGGCCGTTGTCTTGGTGACGCGTCCCTCTTTCGACATCCAGCGCGACCTCCCTGAATGACGCAGCAGTCCATGAGACCGCTGCAGCCTGTGATTGGCTGCAGCGGTCACATGGGCTGAAACATCATCCAAGGAGGCCGGACTGGAGGAAGAAGCAGGGAGTTCTGTGTAAGTATGAACGTCTTTTAATTTACAGGTTGATCTATATTGTGATCAATAGTTTCTGTCCAGGGTGCTGAAACAGTTACTGCCGATCATTTAACTCTTTCAGCACCCTGGACAGTGACTATTTGCTGACGTCGCCTAGCAACGCTCCCATAATTACGGGTGCACACACGTAGTCACTCGTAATTACGGTAGCCCCATAGACTTCTATGTGCCTGCCCATGCCGTAATTACGGCCTGAAATAGGACATGTTCTATATTTTTTAACGGTACGGGCACATTCCCGTAAGCATATGGGGAGGTACCCGTGGCCAATAGAAGTCCATGGGCCCGTAATTACGGCCGTAATTACGGGCGTTTTTACATTCGTGTGCATGGGGCCTTAGTCCGTGAAAATATATATTTTTAATTTTTACAAGGAATAAGGAATAAAAAGCACCCCAAAATGTGTAAATCAATTTCTCGCAATTACGGCAGAACTCCATATGTGGTAATAAACTGCTGGGCTCAGAAGGGAAGGAGCGCCATTTGGATTTTGGAGCTCAGATTTTGCTGGAATTGTTTTCAGTGCCATGTGATGTTTGCAACGCCCTGGTGGGACCAAAATAGTGAAAATCCCCAAAGGTGAACCCATTTTGAAAACTACATCCCGAAGGAATTTTTCATTTTCACAATAGATAAAGGAATAAAAGCATCCCAAAATTTGTAAAGTAACTTCTCCTGAATACAGCAATACTGCATATGTGGTAATAAACTGCTGTTTGGACACATGGCAGAGCTTAGAAAGGAAGGAGTGCTATTTTACTTTTGAAACTCAAGTTTTTCTGGAATGGTTTGCGGTGCCATGTCACATTTCCAAAGCCCGCAAGGAGCCAAAACAGTGCAAAACCCGTAAAAGTGACCCTATTTGGGGAAACTACACCCTTTAACCCCTTCCCGCATCAGCCTTTTTTCAGATTTTCATTTTCGTTTTTTCCTCCCCACCTTCCAAAAGCCATAACTTTTTTATTTTTCTGTCGATATAGTCATATGAGGGCTTTATTTTTGCGGGACAAGTTGTAGTTTTTCGTAGCACCATTTATTGTGCCATATAATGTACTAGGAAGCAGGAAAAAAAATATTTGTGGGGTAGAAAATGAAAAAAAACAGCGATTCCTCCATTGCTTTTTGCACGTCATTTTTACGGAATTCACTGTGGAATTAAAACAACATGTTAAATTTATGCAGTGGGTCAATACAATTACGGTGATACCAAATATATATAGTTTTTTCTATATTTTACTACTTTTACAAGTAAAAACCGAAGTGTAAAACATAAAAATTGTTTTGTGTCGCCAAATTCAGAGAGCCATTACTCAGTGGTATGAGGGCTTATTTTTTGCAGGATAAGCTGTAGTTTTTAATGATACAATTTTGGGGTACATGCGACGTTTTGATCACTTTTTTTTTTTTTTTTTTGTGGGAGATGTGGTGACCAAAAAATAGAGATTCTCGCATTTACAATTTTTTTACGGCGTTCACCGTGCGGGTTAAATAATGATATATTGTAATAGTTCAGACTTTTACAGATGCGGCAAAATCAATTATGTTTATTTAAATAATGGGAAAAGGTGTTTTTAAAGTGAAATCTTTTTATTTTTTTTTACATAAAAAACAACTTTATTTTACTCACAGGCTTCTATTATGCCATGCTGGATCTGAAGGCGGACCTGGGGACCTTCATTAGGCCCCCAGGAAGCCATAGCAACCATCGCCCCCCTGGGATTGCATTGCGGGGGGCATGATGAGCTGTTAGAGGGGGTCGCCCCCCTCTTTCTAACGATTTAAATGCTGCGGTCCCTATTGACCCCTATCGATCCCGCTCGTTACTCTGAACTGTCGGCTGTAACATACAGCCGACACCGGCATCGTATGGAGTGGGTTCACTCCGTGAGCCCGTTCCATACTTCCCCTACCCGACTTTGGTGTATGGATACGTAAAATGTCGAGAAGGGGTTAAGGAATTTATCTAGCGGTATAGTGAACATTTTGACCCCGCTGGTTTTTTTTTTGCTGAATTTATTGGAATTAGGCAGTGTAAATGAAAATCTAAATATTTTCCACTAAAATGTTGATTTATTTTCATTTTCATAAGGAATAAAGGAGAAGTACCCACCCCAACATTTGTAAAGCAATTTCTCACGAGTACGGCAATACCCCATATGTGGTCATAAACTGCTGTTTGGACATACCACAGGGCTCAGAATGGCAAGAGTGCTACATGGCATGCATATTTTGCTTGATTGGTTTTTGGGCGCCATTTCACATTTAATAGCACCTGAGGCACCAGTACAGTAGAAACCCCTGGGAAGTGACTCAATTTTGGAAACTATACACCTCAGGGCATTCATCTAGGGGTGTAGTGAGCATTTTGATCTTTTTTTGAGATTTTAGTAGAATTAGGCAGTGAAAATTAGTTTTTGCTCCCATTTTTTTATTTTCACAAGGGGTATTAGGAAAAAAACACCACACAATTTGTTACCCAATTTTTCCCGGGTACGGCAATACCCCATGTGTGGCCCTAAACAGCTGTTTGGGCACATGGCAGAGCTCAAAATGGAAGGAGCGCCATTTGGCTTTTAGAGTGCAGATTTTGCTGTACTGGTATACTGGCACCATGTCGCATTTGCAGAGATCCCTTAGTTACAAGAGAAGAGTGGAAAACCCTGAGAAGTGACCCCATTTTGTAAACTTCACCCCTCAAGGCATTTATCATTTGCCTGGACATATGACAGGGCTTAGGAGTAAAAGAGGACAATACGCATTTGAGGCCTAGTTTGGTGATTTTTGCAGCATTGGCCCACAATGGCAGGGCTCTAGTGTCAAATAGTAAAATAAACCCCAATTTTGGAAACTGCACTCCCCCAGGCCTTTTTTAAGGGGTATAGTGAGCATTTTGACCCCACAGTTATTTTTATTTTTATTAGAAATGAATGCTTACTTTAGTGCACAATGCATTGTGCCCAGTTTGTGCCACAGAAGATAAATACCTCATAAACTGTTAAGCAAGTTCTCCCGGGTATGGCGATGCCATATATGTGGACATAGACTGCCGTTTGGGCACGCTGTAAAGTTCAGAAGGGAGGGAGCGCCTTTTGGCTTTTGGAGCACAGAATTTGCTTGGTAGTTGTTCTGTTTGAGGTTTTGCTGGTATTTCAGTTTATAATGTGGGGGTATATGTAGGCTGTGCGGAGTACATCAGGATATAATACGAGGGTATAATAATGCTGTATATAAATAATTATTCATAGATATGTGGTCAGTATCGCACTGATAAATGGTGCCCGATCTTATCCGCTTTTAGAACACTCTGCACATTTTGCATCATGATAGTCTGAGAGACAGAACTTTATTTTATTATTTCTGCACCGGAGCTGTGTGAGGGCTTGTTTGTGGCGGGACAATCTGTAGTTTTAATTGGTACCATTTTGGTGTACCTGCGAGGTGACCAAAAACCAGAAATTCTGATAAAGTTTTTTATTCTTGTTTTTTACCGCGTTATTTTATTTTTTAAAATTTTTACAACATTTTTATTAACTTTTCTTTTAACTTTATTTTTGTCACACTATGGGACTTGAAGGCAAGAAGCCTTGATCGCTATTCTAATACACTGCACTACCTATATTATGCAGTGTATTAGAGCTGTCAGCTATTCACTGACAGCAAGCCTATTAGGCTTCGACTCCCGGTGTGGCCTAATAGGCTTCCGCATTTGGAGGCCATTGTTAGGCCTTTGCCGATCGTTGCCATTAGCAACCATCGCGTGCGATCTAACCACCTAGATGCAACGATAATTTTTTATCACTGCATCTAAGGGGCTAGCTCTGGTCCTGGCCGTTACAGCGGGATGCCAGCTGTAATATAGAGCTGACACCCGGCGGTGATGGCGCTGGCTCAGCTTCTGAGCCAGCTCCATTACCATCAAGTACAGTTTCAAGAGAAGACGCTAACATACTAGCGCCCATTATTTAACTGTACGTAAATTTGTGGGTAAGTGGGCACAGTGTAAGATGTCTGATGTCCTCACTTTCATACTGAGGAGATCAGACGCTGTAACAATGTTTGCAGCCAGTTTAGTTCTCAAGGAGCTGTGATTGGTCAGTCTGCTGTGACTGACCATTCACAGCAATCACCGGCAGGGGACCGCCGTGAATAGTCCCCTGCCGTCTTACCGTGTCAATCAACTGTTATAAACAGTTGATGGCACAGTTCTGTCACCTTGTCCTTTGACACGGTGACAGTTTACATCCATGATGCACCAGTATGTCCCGGTGCATTAAAGCATTGCAATGCATGACGTACCGCTACGTCCTGGTGTGTGAAGGGGTTAAGCTGGTACCATAAAGTCAACACCACTGTTTTGTAAATATTTTGAAACTGGGCCAATCACATCAAAAATAGGAAGAAATACATTTGCTGTTAAAATGGTCTTGAACCGCACAGATTTTCATACAGAGATGTAGCCACAGAAGTAGTCCTTGAATCGCAATTACGCAATTGTGAGATTAAAAACAAAGCCTCAATAGCAACCAAATAAAGAGGTTGCTTCTCTCCAAACAACCAAAAAAGTGCCTTCTCCTTTGCCCATCATCTTGTTTCACCAGTTTTCTGTAATCTTAAAAGTTTTTCTTTACGCTGTCTTATTTGAAGTTGCTCTGCCCATATGTTCATGAGCTCGTGGGAATCTCCAATAAAAATTGGCAAGCAATTTAACCCCTCTTTTGACGGCAGGCGGTGCATGTCCTTAGTCTACAGCAACATCTTTTGGCGTCGCTGTAGAAGAGGCTGATGAGCTTATCCTCTAAGCAGGAGTTGTAACTTACAGCTCCTGATCTTAGAGAAGCCTGCTAAATACAGCAGCGCTCGGCAAGATCAAAGGGAACTCCCCGCTTTGATTTTGTCATCGGAAACCCGGTGACGTGATCAAACACTGGGGAATCCCTCTGCAGTCAGCCCTGGGGACCTACAAAGGACCTCAGTGCCGTCCAGTTTGCCTGCGGTTAGGGCACACTATTTGCTGCCTTAACAGCAGCCTGTATCATAGTGACACAGTATGATGTATTAGCATACAGGAGTAAGCTAATGCATTATAAGTAAAAAACAGTTATAAATAAAGCTATGCCTTTATGGGATTAAAAAACAGTAACAAAAAAATAAATAAATCAAAAAAGTACTATTTTTTTTTATTTTGCATAAAATATTTTAGCGTGAAATATGAACGGTATAAAAAATATACAAGAAAAACAATGCAGAGACATGCTTTCTTTTATTCACGTCGTAAAAATATATTTTTTTCTACCTCCAAACTATTTAAAAAAATAACATAATTTCTCCCGCATAAAACAAGGCCTTAGACGGCCATGTCACTGAAAAAATAAAAAAGTTATGGCTGCTGAAATGCAGAGAGGTAAAAACGGAAAAATTTAGCTGGTCATTAAGACCTTTTCAGGCCCGGTCATTAAGGGGTTAAAAGACCAATGCCATTTTTAGCTTCGAGGACATCACAACAATCAGAGATGTATAGATTCAGGATGGGGAAGTAGCACCAGATGTAGATAGAATCAGGCACTACTTTCACAATCTGTGGTCGTAAGCCTCATATTTACTGCACCATCAAATGACTCGCCAGCGATTTTACAGTAGTCAAGTCCAATCCTTTCAAAATTTGCCATCAATAGTTCATTAAATCCTCAACCTGATGCATCTGTAACCGGAAGGACAGAGATGAATCGTTCTTGGATCTCTTGACTTTTCTTATACCTAATGACAACTGTTACTATGTCTGCAATTCTGGCATCTTGAAACTATGGCTTCCTTGATACGATGAACAACTGCCATAACAACTTTATTTATGGTCTTGTATGCTAAAAAAAAGTCACTAGGCTGCCACGGCCAACTGACATTTTTCCAGATTTTCCTCTTTCTTGTAAGCGTTTATTATTTTTTTTTCACTGCCTTCAATACATTTTTCAATGTAATTTTTTAATGGGACATCATAGTGGGATAATAGTAACATGAGTTTTAGCCTTGTTTCTCCAGAAGTTTTACCTCATCAAAAATAAGTTTCATGACTTCAATATTTTGATGTACCACCTTCTTTCGTTTAGAAGCTTGATCCCTGTTTATTAATGTGTCAATGCTTCTGTCCTTCTTTGCAACTATCCGCTTCCCGACCGCCCACTGTAAATTCACGTCGGCGCTTGCTGGGCTCTGTGCAGCGCCGACGTGCATTCATGGTGACTGTTAACAGCACGATCGGCTGTCTCAGAGTAGCGCTGACAGATTGCAATGTTAACACCGGCCTCTGGTCCCGGAGACATGATCGGGACCTGATTGGTTCAGGTCTTGATCATGTGATTACAGGAAAAGTTTGTTGTAGCAACAAACTGGAAAGTTTGTTTCTACACCAAACTTTTCCACCGACCGGTGCTGCCGTCGGTTGTCATAGCAAAATCGGAGGCCATATGTAACGTCCATGGCCGCGGGCCGTTGGGTTTACTCACCTCCTGATGCCCGCAGAAATAGATCCGTGAGCGCTGGCTTGCGCCTCCTTCCTAGGAGACGCCAGCGCTCACTTCCGCTCTGGTCCGTGTCCCGTAGGGTGCGAGCGCACGCTCGTGCCCGGTCTTAAAGGGCCAGCCCGCGCACTTGTGAACAATCATCATCATCAACTACACTTGATTTCTAGGACAATAAGAAGGGCCTTGCCCTTCTGATCCTTTCCTGAGCGTTGATAGTGTATCCCAAGTTTGTCGTGCAAATGGTCCCTTAGTGTTTTCCATTTCCAGTTGTTACCCGTGCTTTGTTACCTGTTCCTTTATCCCGTTGTAATGACGGGGGGTAGGGAAACGGACAAGTGAGCCCTAGTCTACCCGCCACTCTGTCCCTGCCTACTTGCAACGACCCGCCCTAGGCGACGGGGTACAACTGGGCGGCGGTCCCTGCGCTCAGTAAGTGCACGACAAACACAACAAACATACAAGGGAATACAAGCAAGGGAAAGGGGCAGTTGCCCACGGCAACACCGTGAGCAACCAGAGTGGTGAACGAGCCGAGTCAAGCCAGGAGTGTGCGAGGTACCAAACGAAGAGCAGAAGAGTAGTCAGTAAGCCAGGGTCTGTATGGAGCAGGATCAAAATAGAAGGAGCTGTAGCTGGGCCAGGAAACCACACGAAAAGAATCACAAGCACCGAGGGACAGGAAGGGCAGGCTTAAATAGACCGAGGGCGGGAGCTAGCTGAGTCTGGCCAGGTTGCGATAGGCTCTCCCACTCCTAAGCCTGCCAGCCTGAGTGGTGTAAGCTGGAGTCAGTCTCAGGGATGTAGATTCAGGTGCTGACTGATTAATTATGGGAGTTAACCCCGAAGCTGTGCCTGGCAGATCCTTTACAGTACCCCCCCTTTTATGAGGGGCCACCGGACCCTTTCTAAGTGGACCTGGCTTACTAAGGAAACGCAGGTGGAACCTCCTGACCAATACCCCAGCGTGAACATCCCGGGCGGGTACCCAAGTCCTCTCCTCGGGCCCGTATCCTCTCCAATGGACCAGGTACTGGAGGGAGCCTTGGACCATCTTGCTGTCCACAATCTTGGCCACCTCGAATTCCACCCCCTCAGGGGTGAGGACGGGAACAGGAGGTCTCCTCGAGGGAGCCAAGGACGGGGAGCAGCGTTTAAGGAGGGAGGCATGAAACACGTCGTGTATACGAAAAGACGGGGGTAACTCCAGCCGGAAGGAGACAGGATTGAGGACCTCAATGACCTTATACGGCCCAATAAACCGGGGAGCAAACTTCTTGGACGGAACCTTGAGACGCAAGTTCCTAGACGACAACCACACCAGATCCCCGACCATAAACAGGGGGTTAGCAGAACGTTTTCTATCAGCCTGAGTTTTTTGTACGCTCTGGAACGCCTCTAGGTTCTTCTGAACCTGGGCCCAGACTGTGCACAGTTCCCGATGAACGACCTCTACCTCGGGATTGTTGGAACTACCAGGTGAAACGGAGGAGAACCGTGGATTAAACCCAAAATTACAGAAAAAGGGGGAGACCCCTGACGAGTTACTGAAACGGTTATTAAGGGAAAATTCGGCGAGGGGAATGAATGAGACCCAATCATATTGACAGTCAGAGACAAAACACCTTAAATATTGTTCTAGAGATTGATTAGTCCTCTCAGTTTGGCCATTGGTTTCAGGATGGAAGGCAGAGGAGAAGGACAGATCAATCTCCAACTTCATACAGAAGGCTCTCCAAAACAATGAAACAAATTGTAACCCTCTGTCCGAAACAATATTGACAGGGACCCCATGGAGACGCAGGATGTGTGTGACAAACAAGGTAGCCAACGTCTTGGCGTTGGGTAGTTTCTTGAGGGGCACAAAGTGGCACATCTTACTGAAGCGGTCTACTACCACCCACACCACCGACTTGCCTTGGGATGGAGGCAAATCGGTGATAAAATCCATGGAGATATGTGTCCAAGATCTCTGGGGAATGGGCAACGAACGCAGTAAGCCCGCTGGTCGGGACCTGGGAGTCTTGGACCTAGCACAAACCTCACAAGCGGCGACGTAGGCCTTAACGTCTTTAGGCAACCCAGGCCACCAATAGTTTCTAGTAATGAGGTGTTTTGTACCCAGGATGCCTGGATGACCAGATAGTGCGGAGTCATGATTTTTCCTAAGTACCCTTAGCCGGAATTGCAGGGGAACAAACAGTTTGTTCTCAGGAAGGTTCCCGGGAGCTGAACCTTGATCAGCAGCAATTTCAGAGACTAAATCAGAATCGATCGAGGAAATGATTATACCTGGAGGCAAAATACAAGCAGGATCTTCCTCCGAAGGAGGGCTGGCCATAAAGTTACGCGACAGTGCATCAGCCTTAATATTTTTAGACCCAGCCCTATAGGTAACCAAAAAATTGAATCTGGTAAAAAATAACGCCCATCGAGCTTGTCTCGGGTTTAGCCTCCGGGCAGATTCTAGGAAAACCAGATTCTTGTGGTCGGTAAGGACCGTTACCTGGTGCCTAGCCCCCTCCAGGAAGTGGCGCCACTCTTCAAATGCCCATTTAATGGCTAAGAGTTCGCGGTTGCCAATATCATAGTTACTCTCAGTTGGCGAAAACTTCCTGGAGAAGTAGGCACAGGGGCGGAGATGGGTGAGGGACCTGGTACCCTGGGACAAGACAGCCCACACTCCCACCTCAGATGCGTCAACTTCCACGATAAATGGCTCCATTTGGTTGGGCTGAACCAGCACCGGGGCCGAGATAAAGCACTTCTTAAGGACCTCAAAAGCCTGGACAGCCTCAGGAGGCCAGTGGAGGAGATCAGCTCCTTTGCGAGTGAGGTCCGTAAGAGGCTTAGCGATGACCGAGAAGTTAGCAATAAATCTCCTGTAATAATTAGCGAACCCCAAAAAACACTGTAACACCTTCAGGGAGGCAGGTTGGACCCATTCCGCCACAGCCTGAACCTTGGCGGGGTCCATGCGGAATTCATGAGGAGTGAGGATTTGACCCAAAAATGGTATTTCCTGTACCCCAAACACACATTTTTCGGTTTTGGCAAACAGTTTGTTTTCCCGAAGGACCTGGAGCACCTTCCTGACATGCTCAATGTGGGAGGACCAGTCCTTGGAAAACACCAGTATGTCATCAAGGTACACTACAAGAAATATCCCCAGGTAATTTCTCAAAATCTCATTTATGAAATTCTGGAAGACCGCAGGGGCATTACACAACCCAAAGGGCATGACGAGGTATTCGAAATGGCCTTCGGGCGTGTTAAACGCAGTCTTCCACTCATCCCCCTCTTTGATGCGGATAAGGTTATACGCCCCCTGTAGATCCAACTTAGAGAACCATTGGGCCCCCTGAACCTGATTGAAGAGATCAGGAATCAAAGGAAGGGGATACTGGTTCCTTACCGTGACCTTATTCAGGCTACGGTAGTCAATGCATGGCCTAAGACCACCATCCTTCTTCCCTACGAAGAAGAAGCCAGCACCTACCGGAGAAGTAGAGGGACGAATATAACCCTTGGCCAGGCATTCCTGGATATACTCTCTTATGTCTTGAACCCCACCTCAAGTTGCCCGACCGGTTCTCAGGGGACCGGAGGGCTTTTCTCTCCTTTCGGGAGAGTTGTAGGCTTTACTTTCATTTAAAGCCTCATTCCTCAGGTTCTGAGAGCCAGCGGGTGGGTATAATTATGTAGGGGGGGTACTGTAAAGGATCTGCCAGGCACAGCTTCGGGGTTAACTCCCATAATTAATCAGTCAGCACCTGAATCTACATCCCTGAGACTGACTCCAGCTTCCACCACTCAGGCTGGCAGGCTTAGGAGTGGGAGAGCCTATCGCAACCTGGCCAGACTCAGCTAGCTCCCGCCCTCGGTCTATTTAAGCCTGCCCTTCCTGTCCCTCGGTGCTTGTGATTCTTTTCGTGTGGTTTCCTGGCCCAGCTACAGCTCCTTCTATTTTGATCCTGCTCCATACAGACCCTGGCTTACTGACTACTCTTCTGCTCTTCGTTTGGTACCTCGCACACTCCTGGCTTGACTCGGCTCGTTCACCACTCTGGTTGCTCACGGTGTTGCCGTGGGCAACTGCCCCTTTCCCTTGCTTGTATTCCCTTGTATGTTTGTCGTGTTTGTCGTGCACTTACTGAGCGCAGGGACCGCCGCCCAGTTGTACCCCGTCGTCTAGGGCGGATCGTTGCAAGTAGGCAGGGACAGAGTGGCGGGTAGACTAGGGCTCACTTGTCCGTTTCCCTACCCCCCGTCATTACATACTTAAATAGACCGAGGGCGGGAGCTAGCTGAGTCTGGCCAGGTTGCGATAGGCTCTCCCACTCCTAAGCCTGGCAGCCTGAGTGGTGGAAGCTGGAGTCAGTCTCAGGGATGTAGATTCAGGTGCTGACTGATTAATTATGGGAGTTAACCCCGAAGCTGTGCCTGGCAGATCCTTTACACCCGTGCTGTGTTTTTGTTCCTGTGCCTACTAGTGTTGGAGTCGTGTCTACTGCACCTGCTGTCGTTTGCCACATCCTTTGTCATCTGCCATGTCTAGTGCCATCTTCCACGTCCAGTGTGATCCGCTATGTCTGGCGCAACGTACGGCACCTGTTGTCAACTGCCATGTCCAGTGCCATCCTCCTCGTCCAGTGTTATCCGCCACGTCTGGCGCAATGTGCTGCACCTGCTTTCATCGGCCACGTCTGGTGTAAACTGCTGCACCCACCTCCATCCGTGCCAAATCCTCGGCCACTGTCTTGATTATTCAGGTACCCTAGTGCGGGACTTTGTATTGCCGGGGTGCTCTATGGTTTGGCCAGCTGCCTCCCCGCTATGATGGTGCGGCCTAGTGGGACCACATACCCACAGACTGTGACACCATACAATGGCCTCCGCGTCTGCCATGCACGGAAGCCTATGAGGACTCTCAGCATCACACTGACAGTTTATAATACGTTACACTACCTAGGTAGTGTAATGTATTATAGCAGCTATCAGTGTAGCAGGTTTTCAAGTAAAACAAGTAAAAAGTAAAAAATAAGGTAATAAAAATGTTTTATAAAAATGTAAAAATAAGGTATAAGTTACAAAAACAAAAAATGCTTTTTGTCCTATTCTAAGTCTTTTTATCATAGGAAAAACATGAAACCGTTAAAAAAGTACACATTGGTATCACCGAGTTTGTAACGACCCAAACTATAATATTATTTTTCCCGCACGGTGAACACCGCAAAAAACAATGCCAGAATCACTGTTTTTTTTTGGTCACGACGCCTCCCGAAATACAAAATAAAAAGTGATCAAAAAGTCACATGTACCCCAAAATACCAATTACCAATAAAAACTACAACCCGTTCTGCAAAAAACAAGCCCTTAAACAGCTTTTTGACTGAAATATAACAAAGTCATGGCTCGCAGAATTTTGTGACACAAAAAAATAAAATTATTTTAAAAAAAGTGATTTTATTGTGCAAACGCTACAAAACGTAAAAAACCTATATACATATGGTATCACCATAATCATATCAACCCGCAGAATAAAGTAAAATTTCATTTATAGCAAACGGGGAACACTGTAAAAAAAAAAAAGGACAGAAAACATTGCCAGAATTTATGTTTTTTTGTCACCTTGCTTGCCAAAAAATTTAATAAAAAGTGATCAAAAAATTGCATGTACCCTAAAATTGCACCAATGAAAACTACAGATTGTCCCGCAATAAATAAGCCCTCACACAACTCCGTTTGAGAAAAAATAAAAAAGTTCTGGCTCTAAGAATATAGCGACAGAAATTGTGCAGAGCGTTCCAAAAGCGGATAAGATCGGGCTCCATTTATCAGTGCGACAACGGTCACATATCTATGAATTATTTTTTATTTACCGCATTATTATACCCTCTTATTATGCTCTGATGTACTCCGCAAAGCCTACATATGCCCCCAGATTATAAACTGAAATACCAGTAAAACCCCAAACAGAACAACTACCAAGTAAAATCTGTGCTCCAAAAGCCAAATGGTGCGCCAATGGTCCGTTCTGAATCACACAGCATGCCCAAACAGCAATTTACATCCACATATATGACATTTTATACCTGGGCGAACCCACACAACATTTTATGAGGTATTTGTCTTCAGTGGCACAAACTAGGCACAACATATTGTGCACTAAAATGGCATATCAGTGGAAAATTTAAATTTTCACTTTGCGCCATCCGCTGTGCATTAACCGGTTCGCGCACCACGACTTAATAGCATGTCGTGGTGCAGGGGGTTATACATGGAGCGAGCTCACGTGCTGAGCCTGCGTTATATGCTGCAGGTGTCAACTTTGTATTACAGCTGACACCCGGGACTAACGGACAGGAACAGCGATCGCGCTGTTACAAGAGCCTGTAAAAATTACAATATACTGCAATACATTAGTGTTGCAGTGTATTGTACCAGCGACTTAATGATCGCTGGTTCAAGTCCTCTAGGGGGACTAATAAAATGTGTAAAAAAATAAAAAATAAAGTTATTATTAGTGAAAAAAAATATATAATATATTTGAAGTTCAAGAAACCCCCCTTTCCCATTTTTCCTCTAAAGTAATGTAAAAAATGAAAAGAAAGTAAACAAAATTGGTATAGCTGCATCAGTAAAAGTCTGAACTATTACAATATACCATTATTTAACTAGCACGGTGAATGTCCTAAAAAAAATAAAGAATGTAAAACACCATAATCGCTGTTTTTTGGTCACCTTAGCTTTTTTTTTTAAATTGAATAAGAAGTGATCAAAAAGTTGTATGTACCAAAAAATGGTACAAATAAAAAGTACAGATCGTCCTGCAAAAAATAAGCCCTCACACCACTCAATCGACCAAAAAATGAAAAAAGTTATGGCTCTCAGAATGTGGTGAAACACAACGTTGGTTTTTTTAACAAATAGTTTTTACTTTGTAAAAGTAGTAAAATATAAAAAAAACCTGTATAAATTTGGTATCAACTTAATCGCATTAAGTCCGAGAAAAAAATTTACTTTTTTGTTTTCACCGCACGCTGAAAGCCGTAAAAACGAAAACCCAAAAAACAATGGAGGATTCGCAGCTTTTTCCAATTTCAGCATGCAAATAATTTTATTTAAAGTTTCACAGTACATTAAATGGTACTTTAAATGGTGTCACTATAAACTACACTATAAATTACGGCAATATGCCATATGTGGTAAAAATCTAATGTTTGGACACACGGCAGAGCTCAGAAGGGAAGGAGCACTATTTGGCTTTTGGAGCTCAAATTTAGCTGGAATAGTTTTCGGGTGCCATGTCGCATTCGCAAAGCCCCTGAGGGACCAAAACAGTGGAAATACCCACTGTTTTGGTCCCTCAGGGGCTTTGCGATTGCGACATGGCACCCGAAAACTATTCCAGCTAAATTTGAGCTCCAAAAGCCAAACAGCGTTTTTTTCCTTTCGAGCTCTGCCGTGGGTCCAAACATTAGTTTATTACCACATATGGCATATTGCCGTAATCAGGAGAAATTGCTTTACAAATTTTGGGGTTCTTTTTCTCCTTTATTCATTGTAAAAATTAAACATTTCTATTGATTTTTCAGAAAAAAAGGAGATTTAAATTTTCTCGGTCTAATTCCACTAAATTCAGCAAAAAAACATGTGTTATTAAAATGCTCAGTATACCCTTAGAAAAATTCCTTGAAGGGTTTAGTTTCCAAAACGGGGTTACTTTTAGGGGATTTCCACTGTTTTGGTCCCCCCAGGGCGTTGCAAATGCGACATGGCACTGAAAACCAATCCAGCAAAATCTGCGCTCCAAAATCCAAATAGCGCTCCTTCCATTCTGAGTCCTACCGAGGGTCCAAACAGCAGTTTATTACCACATATGGGGTATAGCCATAATCGAGAGAAATAGCTTTACAAGTTTTGTGGTGCTTTTTATTCTTTATTCCTTGTAAAAATTTAAAATTTCATTTTTTTTCAGAAAAAAAGTAAATTTTTATTCTCACAGACTAACTCCATTAAATATAGCAAAAAGACCTGTGGGGTCAAGATGCTAACTATACACCTAGATAAATGCCTTGAGGTGTGTAGTTTCCAAAAAGTTTACTTTGGGGGAGTTACCAGTGTTTTGGCACCACAAGACCTCTTCAAACCTGACACGGTGCCTAAAATATATTCTAAAAAAGGAGGCCCCAAAATCCTCTAGTTGCTCCTTTGCTTTTGAGGCCTGTCTTTCAGTCCTTTAGGGCACTAGGGCCACATGTCAGATATTTCTAAAAACTGCAGAATCTGGGCAATAAACATTTAGTTGTGTTTCTCTGGAAAAGCCATCTGTGTTCCATAATTTTTTTTTATTACAAATGAATTTCGGCAAAAACAATTACATTTGTAAATTTCCCTTTATATTGCTTTAATTCCTGTGAAATGCGTAAAGGAGTAAGAAACTTTCTGAATGCTATTTTGAATACTTTGAATTACTTTGAAGAGTGCAGTTTTTAAAATGGGGTGATTTATGGGGTCTATCTAGAATATAAGTCCCTCAAAGCCAACTGGTCCCTGAAAAATAGCTTTTTGAAATTTTCTTGAAAATGTGAGAAATTGCTGCTAAAGTTCTAAACCTTGTAATGTCCTAGAAAAATAAAATAATGTTAAAAAAACATAAAGTAGACATATGGAATATGTGAAATAGTAATTATTTTTTTGTGGTATTACTACCTGTTTTACAAGCAGATACATTTAAATTTAGAAAAATCATAATTTTTTCAACTTTTCTCCAAATTTTGGTGTTTTTTTTACAAATAAGCAATGAATTTATTAAACCAATTTTTCCACTAACATAAAGTACAATATGTCACGAGAAAACAAACTCAGAATCGCTTGGCTAGGTAAAAGCATTCCAGAGTTATTACCACATAAAATACACATGTCAGATTTTTAAAAAATGTGGCTGGTCCTGAAGGCCAGAATGAGCTTGGTCCTGAAAGGGTTAAGTTTGCATTAGGAGCATCATAATGACTGTTTGAGGACCTATATTTAGTTACAGCTTCATGGCAGTGTCTGAAATTTGAACAGCCACTAACAAGGGGTGAAACAGCATTTGAAGAAGCAATGCATATGCTACAGAAAAATGCTTCAATTTTCCGATTTATAATCTTCACGGTTATCCAAGAGCACCTAACATGATCTCCATTTTGTTTTTTACAATAATAGAAATCTGCCCCTTTAAAAGGAATGTTGTCACTATCCATGGTAGTTGGTTGATAAGGATGTTGTTCAACAAATTGCAATATTTTCTGCACTAGAACTTGATGGAGACAGCATAAATGGCAGGCTAGTAGATATTACAACTACATACAAGTCATCGCTCTCTTCTACGCTGATACCCTCTTGCTCAGGATCTTCCTGGGAAGGACTGTGTCACTGTGGTTAAAATCATAGATTAGAGCCGCTTTCATGGAAAACCTCTTTATCATGGACAATAGCTTTTATATCTGCTTCCTTCTCATATACCACTTATGGTGGGTTGGAAGATCACTTTAGACAGCCAAAAGCTCCTCGGTATTCCTTGTTTAGGCTACATTAGTTGCCTAAAATAAACTTTGTGTCATTAAATCTGCACATCTTTCAGTAATGTTGCTTTAAAGCTGCACTACCACCTGGAGCATTATTTGTCTGCCCTTGTCCGCCTTAGTGCTGCCATATGTATTTCAGAGATAGTACGTTTTCTGAAGAAGTGTGACGCTTTTAAAGGAGATGTGAGGAGAACCAATCATAAGCTGCAATCATGGATATTGTGACTTCCGTTCCTCTTGTCCTTAAGCTGCCACCACCTTGCAGTAATTGCTGAAAATGTTCACAACTTTAGGTGCTCGTGCAGCTTAAAATATTCATCATGCAGAAACAAAATGAATGTACCTAAATATGTATTTTTTTTTATAAATACTTTTTTAACGAAAAGCACGTTTTTATTATGTTAGGTAAGAAACACATATAACAACTGTAAAGGCTGATTTTTCTTTTATAAAACGAGCACAGTACAGTAGATACTAACAGCATTAAAATGTCTATCCAATACCAGATTTCTAATCACATACTATTACATGATAATTATTTATTTGAATTATTACTTTGCAGTTTTTGTAACACCAGACAATGGTGCTAATTTTTTTAATATTAAAGTTTTTCTTTATTATAATGATTAACCCCTTCCCAACCACCCCACGTAGATTAACGGGCTGCAGCACTGGTCCTTGTGCCTGCAGCCCGTTAATCTACGTGTGCTCCTAACAGAGCACACAGGCGGTCCCCGCAGTCCGGCAACTCCCAGTACAGGCTGCTACTAGCAGCCCTAGTACTGGGGGAAAACATTGGGTCGGATCACAGCGGTGATCCGAACCGATTAACCCCTTAAATGCGGCAGTCAATAGCGTCCGCCGCATTTGCGTTATTATAGTAACATCGGCACCCCGCTACGCGATTGCGGGGGCCGATTGTTACGTGGGGCGATTGCTATGGCAACCGGAAGCCTAACACAGGCTTTCGGTCTGCCATCTATGGAAGGCGATTAGGTCCTGCCAGAAGCAGGACCTAATATGCCTCCTGTCAGTGTGTAACTGACAGGTATAATACCCAGCAATACAGTATTTCAGGGTATTATAACAACGATCCAACAATTGGATCTTCAAGTCCCTAGTGGGACTAAAAAAAAAAGAAGTTTAAAAAAGTTTAAAAAAAATGTACAAAAGTAAAACGTCAAAATAATAAAATGTAAAAAAATAAAGACCTTTATTATTAGAAAAAAAAAAATGCATAATTGGTATCACTGCATCCGTACCGGCCTGAGCTATAAGAATATAATGTAATTTAATCCGCACGGTAACCGCCATAAAAAAATAAATAAAAAAACTATACCGGAATCGCTATTTTTAGTCACTTTAGCTCCCAAAAAATTGCATAAATAGGGATCAAAAAGTCGCATGTACCCAAACATTTTTACCAATAAAAACTACAGTTTGTTCCGCATAAAACAAGCCCTCACACAGCTTTCCTGATAGAGAAATAAAAAAGTTGTGGCTCTTAGAATATGCCAACACAAAAACAAAATAATTTTTTTAAAACCGTGATTTTATCGTGCAAACACCGTAAAACATAAAAAACCTATATACATATGGTATCGACCCACAGAATAAATTAAATATGTCATTTATAGCGCACCATGAACTCCGTAAAAAAAAAGAATAAAAATTAATAGAAGTTTTGACGACCTAATTACACTAAATTCAGCAAAAAAACCTATGGGATCAAAATGCTCACTATACCCCTAGACAAAATCTTATTAGGGCTGTAGTTTCCCAAATGGGGTCACTTCTGGGGGGTGTCCACTGTTTTGGTCCCACGGGGGCTTTGCAAATGCGACATGACACCCGAAAACTAATTGTGTAAACTTGAGCTCCAAAAGCCAAATAGCACTCCTTCACTTCTGAGCCCTGCCGTGTGTCCAAACAGCCGTTTATTACCACAAATGGGGTATTGCCGTAATTAGGAGAAATTGCTTTATAAATCTTGGGGTGCTTTTTCTTCTTTATTCCTTGTAAAAATTGATAACTTCTACATTTTATTGGAAAAAATTTAGATTTTCATTTTCCAGACTAATTCCACTGAATTCAGCAAAAAAAAAACAACCTGTGGCGTTAAAATGCTCACTATGCCCCTTGATGAATTCCTTGAGGGGTGTAGTTTGCCAAATGGTGTCTTTTTGGGGGTGTTTCCACTGTTTTGGCACCACAAGACCTCTTTAAACCTGACATGGTGCCTAAAATATATTCTTTGCTTCTGAGGCCTGTGTTTCAGTCCATTACCACACTAGGGCCACATGTGGGATATTTCTAAAAACTGCAGAATCTGGGCCATAAATATTGAGTTGCATTTCTCTGGTAAAACCTTTTGTGTTACAGAAAAAAATTGATTAAAATGGATTTTGAGACAAAAAAAATAAATTTGAAAATTTCCCCTGTACTTTGCTTTAATTCCTGTGAAACACCTAAAGAGTTAAGAAACTTTCTAAATGCTGTATTTAATACATTGAGGGGTGCAGTTTTTAAAATTGGGTGACTTATGGGGGTTCTTAATATATAAAGCTCTCAATACCACTTCAGAACTGAACTGGTACCTATAAAAACAGGTTTTGGAAATTTTCTTGAAAATGTGAGAAATTGCTGCTAAAGTTCGAATCCTTGTAACGTCCTAGAAAACAAAAGGATGTTCAAAAAATTATGCCAACATAAAGTAGACATATGGGAAATATTAATTAGTAACTATTGTGTGTGGTATTACTATCTGTCTTACAAGCAGATACATTCAAATTTAGAAAAATGCTAATTTTTGCAAATTTTCTCTAAAGTTTGTTGATTTTCACAAACAAATACTAAATTTATTGATTAAATTTTCCCACTAACATACAGTACAATATGTCACGAGAAAACGATCTCAGAATCGCTTAGATAGGTAAAAGCATTCCCAAGTTATTACCACATAAAGTGACACGTCAGATTTGAAAAAATTGGCTGCGTCCACAAGGCCAAAACAGGCTGTGTCCTGAAGGGGTTAAAGTAAAAATACAAATTGGTACGCATACATTGCAAGACAACATATAATATATGCATTTACTTAAGGAATCTTTAACACCAATTTGCCTCCTATACATTTTTTATCTATAAAGGGGAGAAATGTGTTATAAAATCCGACGGTGACCTACTATACAAGGTCGTCCAAATGCTGAGTAAAAATGCAGTAACAAACACATGGCAAATACAGTTTCACTTGCATTTTAAAGCATTTAAAAGAAAAATGGCAATGGGTACATGTCTAAAATCAGTTTAAACTGTATTCTTAAACAGTTAACTTTTTACATACCAATGAAGAAGCCAGTTTAGTTTGTATGGATCCTTTCCAGCTAACTCTTTCTCCTTGGTCCTTTTTTTCTCTAGCTTTCTGAGCACCTCCTTTCATTCTACTTTTATATTTGCCACTCTCCATATTTATTGAGCTACAATCAACTATCATTTTTTAAAAATCAAAAATAAATTATTTAAGTTGCAGATTAGCATATCAATACAGCTTCAAATAACAGATTTTGACAAGGATGTTATGCAAAAAGGAGAAAACAGTATTTAAACCAGGGTCTCAAAGTCGGCCTGGTAAATGGGCCTCATATAGAAAAAATTTGAAGTTGACGGGCCGCAGTACATTCAAATTTGATACAATACAAAATTACTTTTAATCAGTCAGTTATTTGAACTACTATAATAATACTACATTACATTACTATAATAATAACGCTAGGTTTAAACTTACCGGAAATTTGCGAGTCTACTCGACGTACTTATTTTAACAATCAGTTTTCCCGTTGAAGTGTCACTAAATGCAGTTTGGCTGCTCAGTTGGCAGCGTTTGGCAGACACAAGAATCTCAAGATTGGGCAGCCCTTTTTAGATAGTGCCACACTGCCGTCTGTAGATAATGCCACAGTGCACTCTGTAGATATTGCCATAGTGCCCTCTGTAGATAATGCCACAGTGCCCTCATTAGATACTACAGTAGATACTAACACACACCCGTAGATAATTCCACAGTGCCCTCTGTAGATAATGCCACCCCCCTAGATAATGCCACAGTGCCCTCTGTAGTTAATGCCACAGTGCCCTCTGTAAATAATGTCACAGTGCCCTCTGTAAATAATGCCACAGTGCCCTCTGTAGATAATGCCACAGTACCCTCTGTATATACTGCCACACACACACACACACACACACACACACACACACGTAGATAATGCCACAGTTCCCTCTGTAGATAATGTCACAGTGCCCTCTGTAGATAATGCCACAGTGTACTCTGTAGATAGTGTCACACACACTTCAAATGCCGTCTGGCTGCTCAGTTGGACGCATTTGGCAGACATAAGAATGTCAAGATAGGGTAGCCACTTTTTAGATAGTGCCACAGTGCCCTCTGTAGATATTGCCACAGTGCCCTCTGTAGATAGTGCCACACCCCCCTAGAGAATGCCACAGTGCCCTCTGCAGATAATGCCACAGTACCCTCTGTAGATAGTGTCACACACACCTCAAATGCAGTCTGGCTGCTCAGTTGGCAGATACAAGGATGTCAAGATTGGGCAGCCCCTTTTTAGATAGTGCCACAGAGCCCTCTGCAGATAATGCCACAGTGCCATCTGTAGATATTGCCACAGTGCCCTCTGTAGATAGTGCCACACCCCCCGCAGATAACGCCACAGTGCCCTCTGTAGATAATGCCCTCTGTAGATACTACCACACACCCACCCATAGATAATGCAACAGTGCCCTCTGTAGATAATGTCACCCCCTAGATATTGCCACAGTGCCCTCTGTAGATATTGCCACAGTGCCCTCTGTAGATAATGCCACAGTGCCCTCTGTAGATAATGCCACAGTGCACTATGTAGATTATGCCACAGTGCCCTCTGTAGATTATGCCACAGTGCCCTCTGTAGATTATGCCACAGTGCCCTCTGTAGAATATGCCACAGTGCCCTCTGTAGATTATGCCACAGTGCCCTCTGTAGATAATGCCACAGTTTCACACGTGGAAACCTAACAGATTAAAAACAATATTTAATGTAAAAAAAATTGGGTTATCACTATATAAAATACTAAAACCATATAAAAAACATACATGGCAATGCACATAAATATGCCCAAGAGTAGAAATAAATTTTTCACATGGAAAGCTTTATGACTATTGTATGAATCTTGCATTGTTATACCCATTAAAGCAGTAGTCCCCAACCTTTTTTGCACCGAGGACCAGTTTGATGCAATAAAATTTTTCCATAGACCGGCGGGGCAAGGGTTAGAGTCAGTTCACACATTGTGTAAATATGGCGTATACCTGTATTATAATACCTGTACTATGCTGCAGAAAGTCTGCAGCATAATACAGTAGCAGTAAAGTGGATGAGATAAAACAAGTCTAATCCATGCTCAGAAATTGACCTGCGGTGTAGAATTTTATTCTGCAGCAAATCAATTGTATTTGCGTAAACGCTGCTTATTCGTTGCGGGTTTTCCCCATTGAATCCAATGGGGAGGTAAAATCCACAACAAATAGCAGCAGGGGCATCGCTAAAGGCTCATGGACCCTGGTGCAAGAATTCAGCTTGGGCCCCCCTGCCCCTCCCCAACACCACCAGACCCCTGAATGTGCCTATGCCCAACCGCTTTGCCCAACAGTTCCCATGGATGCACCCACTGTATAATGCCCCCATAGCTGCCTCCACGGTGTAATGCCCCCCATAGCTTCCCCCACACAGTATAATGCCCCCATAGTATAATGCTCCCCATAGCTGCCCCCCTCACAGTATAATACCCCCATAGTATAATGCTCCCCATAGCTTCCCCCACACAGTATAATGCTCACCATAGCTGCCCCCACACAGTATAATGCTCCCCATAGCTGCCCCATACAATATAATGCTCCCCATAGCTGCCCCTCACAGTATAATGCCCCCCATAGCTTCCCCTCACAGTATAATGCCCCCCATAGCTGCCCCCACAGTATAATGCCCCCATAGCTGTCCCCACCGTATAATGCCCCCCATACAGTATAAGGCCTCCCATACAGAATAGGTCCTCCCATACAGTATAAGGCCCCCCTTAGCTGTCCCATACAGTAAAATGCTCCCATACCCAGTATAATGCCCCCATATGTGCCTAATAAGAAATAATAACATAATTACTTACCTATCCCCATTCCCACGATGGGTGGAGGATCCTTCTTCTCCGGTCTGTGCTATGAGTGACTCGACGCAGACAGGCGCGATAACGTCACAACATCGCATCTGCCTGCGCCGAGCCGCTCATGGCAGAGTGATTGCTGGGGAATGGAGCCGTCACTCTTGCTCCAGCATTCAATTCAACTGTATTAGCATCCTAAGGATGCAGATGCAGTTGGAACTGGGACCAGTGGAGGTCACATGGGATGAAACATCATCCCAGAAGGCCGGCCTGGATGACGTTAGAGGGCCAGCCTCCTGGGATGACATTTCATCCGATTTGTGACCACCTCTGCAGCCAATCAGATCCGCCATCCCAGGAGGCCTGCTCAGCAGTTTTAAGCAGCGAACATTCCGTGCGAAAAACTGCACCATAGTTTGGTACGGTTTGTCTCCCAAAATTCCCTGAGGCTACCGGGGCGGATACTAGATACCGTGGCTCGGTACCAAACGATCTGTGGCCCGGTATTGGTCCGTGGCTAAGTAGTTGGGGATCACTGAATTAAAGGACCAGAGTCCGGCTAGTAATAATTAACAAAACAGTGGTCGGATCCATTAGTTCGTATCTGAATATGGATAATGTAAAGAATTAACCCCTAATTACACAGCCTAGTTTGGGCTTTAAGGCTCAGAGCCCAATTTTCAAATCTGACGTGTCAATTTATGTGGTAATAACTTTGGAATGCCTTCATTAATCCTAGTGATTCTGAGAATGTTTTCTCGTGACACATTGTACTTTATGTTAGTGGTAAAATTTGGTCGATATATTCAGTGTTTATTTATGAAAAATAGCAAGATGTAGAGAAAACTTGGAAAAGTATACATTTTACTGAGTTTAAATATATCTGCTTGTAAGGCAGATGGTTATACCACACAAAATAGTAAACAATTAACATTTCCCATATGTTTACTTTATGTTGGCATCGTTTTTTGAACATTCTTTCATTTTTCTAGGACGTTACAAGGCTTTATAAACATAAATTTCTCATATTTTCAAGAATATTTCAAAAGCCTTTCTTTTTGAGGTACAAGTTCAGTTCTGAAGTGGCTTTGAGTGGCCTATATATTAAAACCCCCATAAGGCACCCAATTTTAAAAACTTGACACATCAAAGTATTCAAAACAGCATTTAGAAAGTTTCTTAACCCTTTAGGCATTTCACAGGAATTAAAGAAAATACAGGCCTCAGAAGCAAAAGAGCACCTAGTGGATTTTGGGGCCTCTTTTTTTATTAGAATATATTTTAGGCACCATGTCAGGTTTGAAGAGGTCTTGTGGTGCCACAACATAGAAAACAAATAAAATAAAAAAAACATTTTGGAAACTAGACCCCTTAAGGAATTAGTTAATTGGTGTTGTGACCATTTTGAACCCACAGCTTTTTCACAGATCTTATTTTAATTGGTCTGTGAAATAAAAATAATTATATTTTTTCCAATAATATGTAGTTATTTCTCAAAATGTCCTATTTTCACTAGGAATAAAATACCAAATTTTGTTGCGCAATTTCTCTTGAGTACGGCAATACCCCTTTTTGTGGTGATAAACTACGGTTTGAGCCCATGGGAGGGAAGGAGGACTATATGTTCTTTGGAGTCCAGATCTTGCTGGATTGGTTTTGATGTGCCATGTCGCATTTTCAGAAACCCAGAGGTATCAGTACAGTTGAAACTCCAGAGAAGTGACCCCATTTTAAAAACGAAACCCCTTAAGGCATTCAACTAGTGGTGTAGTGAGCAGTTTGACCCCACAGGTATTGTGTAAAAGGTAATGTGCAGCAGATGGTGCAGAGTGCGATTTGCAATTTTCTATACATATATGCCATTTCAGTGTCCGATATATTGTGCCCAGCATGTGTCCCAGGAGAAAGACACCCCATAAATTGTAATGTGGGTTCTCCTGGGTATGGCAATACCCGACATGTGGCTGTTTTTTGCTTCCTGGGCACACGGCGGGGCTCAGTAGGGAAGGACCACTATTTAGCCTACTGGAGCTTTTCTGATGCTAAGTCATGCATGCAGAAGCCCCTGAGGTACCAGTACAGTTGAAACCCCAGAGAAGTGACCCCATTTTAAAAACTACACCCCTTAAGGCATTCATCTAGAGGTGTAGTGAGCTTTTTGACCCCACAGATATTGTGTAAAAGGTAATGCGCAGCAGATGGTGCAGAGTGAGATTTGCAATTTTCTATACATATATGTAATTTTACTGTCCAATATATTGTGTCCAGCATGTGTTACCGGAGACAGACATCCCATAAATTGTAATATGGGTTCTTTTGGGTATGGAAATACCCTACATGTGGCTTTTATCAGCTGCCTAGGCACCCGGCAGAGCTCAGAAGGGAAGAACCATGATTTGGTCTACTGGAGCTTTTCTGGTTCTAAGTCATGTATGCAGAACCCCTGAGGTACCAGTACAGGTAAAACCCCTAAGAAGTGAACCCATTCAAAAAACTACATCCCACAAGGCATTCATCTAGAGGTGTAGTGAGCATTTGGACCCCACAGGTATTATGTAAAAGGTAATGCACAGCATATGGTGCAGAGTGAGATTTGCAATTTCCTATACATATATGCCATTTCAGTGTCCGATATATTGTGCCCAGCATGTGCCGCCGGAGACATACACCCCTTAAACTGTAATGTGAGTTCTCCCGGGTATGGCAATACCCTACATGTGGCTGTTATATGGTGCCTGGGCACACCGCAGGACTCAGAAGTGAAAGATGAGGGGGATAAGCTGTGCAGAGTGCATCAGGGTAAGTAAAACTGGGGTAAATTAAAAATCAAGGGATTTATGATAAACTTTAAAACACTTTTAAGTAAAAAAATATAAGCCCAAGGGACCAAGAAATGTGGCCCTGAAGACTAAGAAGCGGTCAGTAATAGCAGATCACTGACCAAAAACATGGGGGTGACAAGGGGATCTGTCATGATACTGGTGTACTAAGCTGGGTCCTTTTAGCTGAAGAGCAAACAGACAGATATAGCAGGTTGTCAGATGAAGCCGGATCGGTACACTAGCAGGTAGTCAGATGAAGCCGGGTCGGTACACTAGCTGGTAGTCAGATGAATCCGAGTCGGTACACTAGCAGGTAGTCAGATGAATCCGGGTCGGTACACTAGCAGGTAGTCAGATGAAGCCGGGTCGGTACACTAGCAGGTAGTCAAATGAAGCTGGGTCGGTACACTAGCAGGTAGTCTGATGAAGCCGGGTCGGTACACAGGTAGGTAAATATTCCAACAGGAGCAAGGCAGCAGGAGCAGAGCAAACAGATACTCAAGCAAAGGCTATATTCAGGAAGTACCTATTTATAGGCCCAAACAGGAAACAGGAACCAAGATGGATTCTTCCGAGGTAAAACTGGCCATCTTGGAAAAGGGCAAGTTCAATGGGTTTTAGTGGCCTCTAGTGGCTGGAGGTGGTAATGGTTGATGATATTCCTAACAGGATCAGACGGAGGACAAGAACAGGAGTGGGAAGTCAATGGAGGAAGTGGGTAGCAAAAAAAAAAGCTCTCATATTAGAATTTTTTCTCAGCAACTCTTGACACAACCGCTCTGAACGACTTATTAACACCAACAGAGAAATTCAGGGCGGGTGCGGCCGGATTTGATGTCAGGGGCATAAAATTATGTTAGCCATCGCAACTATTGGTCAATAGCCACTGACTAACCAATAGTGGCGATCGCCGAGGTGGGACCATCGCGATTGGTCCCTGCACATTGAGCTGTGATAGCCTGCTGTCAGAAACAGCAGATATAACAGCTCATGAACGCGCCGGTGACAAATGGCGCTGCATTTACTCCAAGACGTACTATTATTTGACTGAGTGCAAATGATGCACTCATCCATATTAGGTCAATAGTACGTCCTGGAGCGGGAAGGGGTTAATAGTCCCGCTTAGGGCCTTTTTACACCTGCGTTTGTGTTTCTGTTGTTCTGCTTCGTCTGAGGGGTAGAACAATGAAAATGCCGGAATTGCCTGTTCCGTTGCATGACTGACAACATCGGTGCCCGAGGGAACCCATAACTTTAATGGCTTCCATCTGGTTTCTATCATGGTGTCCGTGGTCTTGTTTCTGGTATTTTCGGCCAGATCTGTGATGGAGGCCTCTAATGGAGCCTCCAATACAGATGTGAACAGGCCCTTACCTGCATACTGTTTCTGAAGACCACTCACTATACGAAGACCAATATTACCAATAATAACAATATATAAGGTCCAAATAATACTGCCATAACCACATAGCGACTAAATAATACCCCCATAATGTGACTGAATAAAAAAACACTATACATTATTACCAGTATACAGTGCCTATATAGTGGTAGATACCAGTTCTATGCAGGTGATCTGCAGACCATATAAGTGATTACAGTAGAAAGAAATAGAGAGATTTCTCCAGCTCACCAGTTTTGGCGTTTGATCCCCGGTTGCGCACAGATCCTCGAGGGGGCAGTTGGTTAAATCTCAAAGGAACGAAAAAATATATTGATCCAGCGCTGTATTTAAAAGGAATTATTTTCCAGTTTATTGAAAAATTAGTTTCAAAATTGCAACGAGCGCAGAGGGGTGGATGCATAGAGTCTAAGTGTTTCAAAAGATTCTCTCATTCTTATTCATGGCATAACATGCTCGCTGCAATTTTTAAACTAATTTTTCAATAAAGTGGAAAATATTTCCTTTTAGACCCCATCGCTGGATCAAGATATTTATTCGTTCCTTTGTGATGACAGTAAAGTTATATTCAGTGACTCATAGGTGATAACTTCTCTAGTCGTTTACCTTCACTTTTCTACTCCATCTGAGCCAGACCGCTATGACGACTTATTCCAACCACGACTCGTCTCTGCAGAATTTAAAATACAGACATATTGATTCTTTGCTTTTCCAGCATCTTCACCACCTATATCCTATCCTCTAAACCAGGGGTCTCAAACTCGGCCGGGTAAGTGGGCCGCATATAGAAAAAATGGGAAGTTGACGGGCCGCATTACATTCAAATTTGATACAATACAAAATTATAGTTAATCAATTAGTTATTTGAACTACTATAACACTATATTACTAGAATGATACTACATTACTATAATAATAGCGCTAGGTTTAAAATTTGAGATATTTCTCCACGTGCTTATTTCAACAATCCAGCTTTCCAGTTTAAATGTCGCTAAATGCAGTCCAGCGGCTCAGTTAGCACACATGTCAAGATTGGGCAGCCCCTTTTTAGATAGTGCCGCAGTGCCCTCTGTGGATGCTGCCACAGTGTCCTCTGTAGATAATGCAACACACCCCTAAATAAGGCCACAGTGCCCTCTATAGATAAGGCCACAGTGCCCTCTGTAGATAAGGCCACAGTGCCCTCTGTAGATAAGGCCACAGTGCCCTTTGTAGATAAGGCCACAGTGCCCTCTGTAGATAAGGCCACAGTGCCCTCTGTAGATAAGGCCACAGTGCCCTCTGTGGATGCTGCCACAGTGCCCTCTGTGGATGCTGCCGCAGTGCCCTCTGTAGAGGCTGCCACAGTGCCCTCTGTAGAGGCTGCCACAGTGCCCTCTGTAGAGGCTGCCACAGTGCCCTCTGTACATTCTGCCACAGTGCCCTCTGTACATTCTGCCACAGTGCCCTCTATACATTCTGCCACAGTGCCCTCTGTACATTCTGCCACAGTGCCCTCTGCAGATGCTGCCACAGTGATGTCAGGGGCTTGCCCAGAGCTGGAGTCCCGGAGCAGAGCCGCTTCTGCCACTCTGCCTGGGATTCCAGCTCTGCTCCTGACATCACTTTCCATATATGGACAGAGATGTCAGGGGCAACCCCAGAGCTGGAGTCCCAGGCAGAGCGCTAGTAGGCTCTTCCTGGGGCTCCAGCTGTGCTCCTGACATCACTCAGACTCCTGCTCTGGGGAAGCCCCTGACATCATTGCCGATGTATGGACAGCGATGTCAGAGGCTTCCCCAGAGTCCCGGAGCAAAGCCGATAATAGCGCTCTGCCCGGGACTCCGCTCTGGGGAAGACCCTGACACACTGTCCATATATGGGCAGCGATGTCAGGGAATTCCACAGAGTCCCGGAGCAGAGCCGATACTAGCGCTCTGCCCGGGACTCCGCTCTGGGGAAGACCCTGACACACTGTCCATATATGGGCAGATATGTTAGGGAATTCCGCAGCGTCCCGGAGCAGAGCCTATACTAGCGCTCTGCCCGGGACTCCGACTCTGGGGAAGCCCCAGACATCACTGTTCATATGTGGACAGCGATGTCTGGGAATTCCACTGAGTCCCGGAGCAGAGCCGACACCAGCGCTCAGCTCGGGACTCCGGCTCTGGTGAAGCCCCAGACATCGCTGTTCATATGTGGACAGCGATGTCAGGGAATTCCACAGAGTCCAGGAACAGAGCCGACACCAGCGCTCTGCTCCGCTCTGGGCAAGACCCTGACACACTGTCCATATATGGGCAGCGATGTCAGGGAATTCCACAGAGTCCAGGAGCAGAGCCGACACCAGCGCTCTGCTCCGCTCTGGGCAAGACCCTGACACACTGTCCATATATGGGCAGCGATGTCAGGGAATTCCACAGAGTCCCGGAGCAGAGCCTGTACTAGCGCTCTGCCCGGGCCTCCGGCTCTGGGGAAGCCCCAGACATCGCTGTTCATATGTGGACAGCGATGTCAGGGAATTCCAGAGTCTCGGAGCAGAGCCGATTCTAGCGGCTCTGTGTCCCGCGGGCCGCAGATGACAGCCCCAGGGGCCGCATGCGGCCCGCGGGCCACGTGCTTGAGACCCCTGCTCTAAACAAACTCGTCATCCACAGTTCCCCAGACGTTAAAAATGCTCGTTTTGGTGCCCCACAAAATAAAAGTGCCCCCTTAATAACTGTGGCCTGTTATTAATAGTGCCCCATGCAGTAATAATGCCTCCTTTAGTGCCCCCTTTGTACCCCCATACAGAGAGAATGCCCCGTTTAGAGACCCCACACACTAATAATTCCCCATTTACTTCAATTAAATGACGTCCTCTGCGGCCTGGCTCCAGGACAAATATCTACCTTCTGCCACCGACGGGCCCCCTTCTCCTTCGGGCCCAGTCATGGTTTTAGGGGGTGCTACTTGGCCCAGAGGGGAAGGGGGCCCACAGATGCCAGCGATTGCCCAGTTTTCCCCCATAACACCGCCCTTGTAGAACTCTGCTACCTGTCAATTATCTGCCTGGGAATTAGAAATGAAATTTTTTATTTTATTTTTTTAAAAACCTGACATGGGATCCCCGCCTACTGTTTATAACCAGCCAGATACAATAAAGCAGCCACAGCCTAGCATTACCAGGGTGGGAAGGGCCACAGTTTTTGTCCCTTTCCAGCCTGATGATACCAGCCTACGGCAGCCCCAGTGCCCAGCCATCACTTCAGATTGTTGTGTACTGGATCGTACCTGGCTCTTCCCGGTACACCTGGTGGTGGTGGGTACTGGGGTAATAATAGGAAGTTAGTGCTAGCCTTTTTAGTGGCTAACAGTAAGCCCCACCGTAGTAATGGACGCTGTCAATCAGACAACGGCCAATACTAATGCAGTAATACAGTATTAAAAAAACACAGAGACATAAGAATAAAATGTATTATTAAAACAAAAACTCTCCAACACAACCCTCTTTCAACATTTTATGCAAAAACATAATTAAAAAAAACACATAGTTCATCAAAGTAGTCCAACAAATCTACGATGTAGTCCAAACTGTCCAGCAGAACCCGCAAAACAAACACCCTCTGTAGAAAATGCCACACATCCCCCTGTAGATAATGCCACACAGTCCCCTGTAGGTAGTGCCGCACACACTCCCCTGCAGATACTGAAACCCCCCCCTGTAGACAATGCCAAACACATACACCTGTAGATAAAGCCACACACCCCCTTGTAAATAGTGCCACACACACCCCCTGTAGATAACGTCACACATACCCCACCCTGTAGATAGCGCTACAGCCCCCTCCTTGTAGATAGAGCCATTGGAGCTCCCTCTAGCAGTGGAATCCCCAGCCAGAGCATTGTCAATGGTCTGGTCGGGGATTCCTCTCCTGGAGGAGCCTCCGACGTCACTGTCCATATATGGACAGTGACATCAGGGCTTCTCCAGCAACGGAATCCTCAGTCAGGGTGCAGGCAACGCTCTGTCCAGGGATTCCGTTCCCCGAGGAGCACTTGACGTCACTGTCCATATATAGACAGTCATGTCAGGGGCTTCTCTAGGAGAGGAATTCCCGGCCAGAGCGTCGGCAACAGTGGCTGAGTGGGCCACCCCAAGGGGCGGCCGAGTGGGCCACCCCAAGGGCAGCAGGTGCTGATACTGGACAGGGTCTGAACATCTGACCGACTGCTGAGGGCTCTATGGGGAAGAATTATACTGCATTTGTGGGGGTCTGACTCTGACTGCTGAGAGCTCTGATGGGGGTTAGCCCCCCATAGGGCCCTGAGCAGTCATAGACGCTCAGACACCCCCCTTGCTGTATAATAACTACTGAGGGCTCTACTGGGGGTATAATCAGTGAGATGCTTAGACCCCCCTTGCAAACAGCCAACATGCTTAGATAAGATAAAGATAAAGATATAGTCAAGGCTGGCCTTAAGGGTGTGCAAAATGTCTGGTGCCTCAGGGGCATTTGTGGCGACCAGAATTCTTATTAATTGTATAGCATTTTTAAATTATACATGGAGCTGATATTTATGACTTTATGTTGGTATTACATGAGCAATCTGGTATGGTTATTTGTACATTATATTACAAAAAATAATTTGGAAAATAGGGCACCATCAGACGGCACTGCAGAAAGTAATATCTATAATAAGGCCTATCCAGGACATATAATTATTTTAGCCAGAGCCATAGCTATAGGGTGGGGTTGGGGAGTCATGTGCTCTGTGTGCGCGACTGTTTCCGTCAGTACTATAGACTTGAAATTAATTTGTAGTGCACATGCTCGACCCCTGCTCCATTCAAACTACAAAGGGGCTGTTGGGGTGCTCTGTTCCTGCAATCGATTAGGGTTCCAGTAGCCGGACCACCACCGATGTAGCATTTATCACATATCATACCCCTTTAACATACAATATATGTATTTATTGTGGCTTGCAGTGATTAAAATCAATAGCAAACTTACTTTGCAATGACATCAAGGACATTAATGTTAAATTATTAGAGTCCGTCAGTGATATAGCATGGGTTTTTTCCTCAAATAGTCGCTGCTTTACAATTGAATTCATGCGTCCTTCACCTTTGCCCTCTCCTTTCTACATGACTTTGAATCACATATCATCATTTCTCATGTACATTTACAATACATAAAGAGTACAACTCTATATTTTTCAGCAAAATGTTGGTTACATGTTCAAACAACAGAATTATTACTTTTTCTATGATAATGTATTTATAAGTTTCAATAGTGTATAGGATAATGTAATGTCTTACCCTCTATAGAGCCATGATAATAGCCAAACCAGAGACATCCATCTGTAGATATCACTGTTTCAGAGTTGTTGTTTCCTATCAGTACACCCTACTCTGTACTGATGAGGAGCAACAACTTTGAATCGCGAAAACCGTGAGTTTTGCCACAATTTTGCAGTAATCATGGGGATGAGCCACAATTTGACCGCACCTTCAGAATAGACCCTATCAGTTTTGTGCACGATGAGAACTCCACTGAAGTAATAATTAGTTTGTTAGTTTATTCGCTATTCTATGGAAAGCCAATTGTGATATCATGACGAGTTGATCTATATAACAAGCTCAGCACTGTAACATCAGCAGGTTTTTGTAAAGATTTAGTTTTCCATTCCTTTTCAAAGGGACTTTCTACAACAGCTAGCATATGGTTTGTACAGTACACTGTTCCAGCTATTGAGAATTTTTTAATATTTGAAAGAGCCAATATTGACTAGCATGAAACTCCCCCTAAAGAGGAAGTGTGTACTGGGCATGGAGTAGGTAGTGCCATGCAGGAAGTGAGAAGGTGAAAAACAGAGTAGAAAGGAGATAGTGTAGAACAGGGGCAATCGAATAGGGTGTGACTTAGACTGTGCCCGGAGGCAAAGGAGGCACACCAGAGTCGGGCCTCTGTCCGAGCGCCACTTCGTTTATTATGTTGGAGCGGAGAGACATTGGCTCCCTGCACCGCCACTAACTCTAGAAAGCCACAAGCTGTTTTACACCTGTGGCCTGATAAAAGTTAATGAGGACGCTGAAGACGTCAGTCTGATGTCCCAGCACAGGTGGCTTGATAAAATTACTGAATCGCGCTGCCTGCACCGGGTAGCAGGTCGAAGACGCAGCAACTCATCGTGGGAAGGGGTTAGGAAAGTTTCCAGTTTTTTTTCATTGGTGTGAAAGGGGGCACTATTAATGCAGGAGAAGGGCCTAACTACTATATGGGGGCCTAAAAACCTAACTAGTACATGGGGTTCCCTATTTATTACATTGGAACACCTATTTAATATATGGGGCACCTATCTAATTTATGGGGTACCTATATACTATATGGGGCACCAACCTAATATATGGGGTACCTATATACTATATGGGGTACCAACCTAATATATGGGGTACCTATATACTATATGGGGGCACCTAACTACTTTATGGGGGTCACCTATCTACTGTAGGAGGGCAATTAACTACTATATGGGGGTACCTATCTACTATATAGTGGTCACAAATCTACAACATAGCGGCCTTACTACTATATGGGGGCCTAACTACTGTATGGGTGCCTATCTACTGCATTGAGGCATTTAACTACTATATGCGGGCCTAACTAGTGTATGGGGTTAACCTATCTTCTATATAGGAATCACCTATCTCCTATGCTGGTGTCACCTATCTACTATATTGGGGTGCCTAACTACTATATGGGGGAATCTAACTACTATATGGATGCACCTATGTGCTATATAGGGGACCTAACTACTATATGGGGGCATCTAAAAACAATAGGAAGGCCTATGCACTATATTGGGGGCACCTATCTACTATATGAGAGGCCTTAACTACTATATGAGGACACTTGAATACTATATGGGGCACAAAAGTGGACTGCAAATACTATATGGGGAAAAGTGGACTATTTCTGTGTGGCGAGCACAAAAGGGGATATTGCTACTGTGTGGTGGCACTATTACTGATTGAGGGCACTATTACATTGTGGGGCACTAAGAGAAGCACTATTACAGTGTGGGGCCTAAAGGGTGCACTATAAATGTTTGAGAATAGGTGGGGAGGGCGTTGCCGAATTAAGGAGCCAAAGATGTCAGTGCTGTAAAATCTGCAGAAACAAGTCGGGGCCGAAAGAAGTTGTCATGGCGGTCTGGCCCAATGAAAGAAAAACAGGAAAGTGAATGGCTCCAATCTGAGAAGACGTCACCTGTAAGTCACTGATTATAACTGGATGCATTCACTTATATGGTCTGTAGAGTGTCTGTGTAGGACAAGTATCTACCACTTTGGGTCACTATGCAATGATAATATTTGTCTTTGGATAGTGGATTTCTTTCAGTAACAGTATGGTGGTATTATTCAGTCACTATGTGGTGGTAATTTGTAGACATTGTGTGGATGTATTAGTCAATAACAGTATGGTGGTATTATTCAGTGACTGTGAAGTGGTAATATGTGGTCATGGTATGGTGGTATTATTTAGTAAGAGTATGGTGGTATTATTCAGTCACTCGATGGTTGTAATATGTGGTCATGGTGTATTGTGTATGGTGTAGAGGTATTATTAAGTAACAGTATGGTGGTATTATACAGTCACTACGTGGTGGTAATATGTGGTTATGATATGGAGATATTATTCAGTAACAGTATGGTGGTATTATACAGTCACTACGTGGTGGTAATATGTGGTAATGGTGTGGAGGTATTATTCAGTAACAGTATGGTGGTATTATTCAGTCATTATGTAGTGGTAATATGTGATTATGGTGTGGCAGTATTTTTTGTCACTCATATAGCGCTATCATAGGTGAAATTGGTCTTAGTATACTAGGTTTTATTCAGTATGTCGATATTTGTTCCTTGCATAGGGGTATTATGTGGTAACTTTATGGCTGTATAATTTAGAGGTATATTATCATGCATAGAAAATTGTCTTATAGCTATGTTGTCTTTAAAGGTGTTTTTCAGCCACTAAAAATTGATGGCATATCCTCAGGATAGGGCATCAATAGCTCATCAGTTGGGGTCTGACTTTCGGGATCGCCGCTGATAAGCTGTTTTGAAGGGATCGCAGCGCTCCTACGAACGCAGCTTTCTCTTCATTTCTTCTTGCTCATTGTGAGTTGTTGACATGCATTTAGCGGCGATTTGCAGGTATTGCAGCCTTTTCTCCCATTAAAGTGAATGGAAGAAAAGGATGCAATACCTGTGAATCGCCGCTACATCCATGTCGATGACTCAGAGTGAGCAAGAAGAAATGAAGGGGAAGCAGCTCTCATGCGAGCGCTGTGGCCCCACCAAAACAGCTGATCAGCGGGGGCCTGAAAGTCATCTGTTGATGGCCTATCCTGAGGATAAGCCATACATTTTTAGTGGCTGGAAAACCCCTTTAAGACTTGCAATGCCGCTGGGGCCCGCACATCCAAGCAACAACGACAGTCTTTCAGTAGAACAGAAAAAAACTTAACCCAGTGGTGCAGCAATGGCCAGTAAAATTCTGGTCTAAGATTGCACCAACTGTACAGATTTAATTTACTCAACTTTATAATGATTTCAAGACATTCTTATTATGTGTGTGTTATCATTTTATAATCATAATATATTAATACATTGTATGTTTAACTGGTTCCCGGAGATCGAGGTTCTTAACACCCACACCAAAGTGTATCTACGGTGTGGGTTTTAGCTGGCTGCCCGAGCGATCGAGCAGCTGAATGTCGGGTGCCTAGCATTCAGTGACTGTCGGGGACCCTGAAGAGAAGAAAGAAGCAGTGAAAACAGATTCTATCTTCTCTGATCCTTTGAGCGCTGTGTATAGAATAGAGGCAGCAGTGCTGCCTCTGTTTGTTCCGGTGATCATGTGACTGGTCACAGGATCGCCAGAATGCCGTTAGATGGAGGCTGCTGGGACTAACTAGACCCAGCACAGCCCTATTAGTGACAATAGTCACTATAAGGGTATGTGCCAAATACGTCTGAAATTACGGAGCTGCTTTCAGGAGAAAACAGCTCCTGAATTTCAGACATTTTTACAAGTGCACGCATTTTTCGCGGCGTCCATTACGGATGTAATTGGAGCTGTTTTTCAATTGAGTCTATGAAAAACGCTCCAATTACGTCCCAAGAAGTGTCCCGCACTTCTTTGACGCGGGCGTAATTTTACGTGCCGTCTTTTGACAGCATCGCGTAAAATTACAGCTCGTCTGCACAGAACATCGTAAGACCCATTGCAGACAATGGGCAGATGTTTGCCGACGTATTGGAGCCGTCTTTTCAGGCGTAATTTGAGGCGTAAAACGCCTCCATTATGTCTGAAAAGAGGTCGTGTGCACATACCCTAAGAGGGCTGATTTCCCCTGTAACTAGGGCTGGTGTGGAAAAACAAAGTGTAAAAGAAAAAATATAAATAAATAAAGTCGCCCAAAGGTCTTTTCTAACCTTTGAGGGACAGAACATAAGGGTATGTTCACACACACTATTTACGGATGTAATTCGGGCGTTTTAGCCAAGAATTACGTCCGAAAATGCGCCTCAATAGCGTCGGCAAACATCTGCCCATTCATTTGAATGGGTCTTACGATGTTCTGTTCAGACGGTCATTTTTTTTACGCCCGCTGTCAAAAGGCGGGGCGTAAAAAAGACGCCCGCGTCAAAGAAGTACCTGTCACTTCTTGGGACGTAATTGGAGCCGTTATTCATTGACTCAAATGAAAAGCATCTCCAGTTACGTCCGTATTGGACGCGGCGTTCAAGCGCCTGCACATGCCGTTATGGCTGAAATGACGGGGCTGTTTTCTCCTGAAAACAGCCCCGTAATTTCGGCCGTTACGGACGCTGTAGTGTGAACATACCCTTATAATAAAAAAAATAGAGTAAAATAAAATGCTAATAAATGATACCCACACAAAAAAAGTTACCCACTCCAATCATTGTCGTAACACTAGCCCTGACTCATTTACCCTAAAATAGACATGTAATAAATCAAAATGTACAGTAGACAATGACAATTACAAATAAAATTTATATTTTAGGGTGAAACTATATTATTACCAGAAAAAAATTCTCTCTTATTTTCAAATTGTAAAGGGGTTTTCCCACGAGAGACATTTATGACATATCCACAGGATATGTCATAAATGTCAGATAGATGTGGGTCCCACCGCTAGGACCCACACCTACCTCTAGAACAGGGCTCCCTAAACCCCGTTCTAGCTTTGTCTGCTATCACTGACTCCCGGCCACTTCCTGACTTTATGGTCGGGTGTTACGAAAACAGCGTAACTCGCTGACCTATGCTGTTTCCGTAAGTCCCATAGTAGTAAATAGCAGTTACGAAAGCAGTGTAGCATGCGAGCTACGCTGTTTCCGTAACTACCATTCAGTTCTATGGGGCTTAGAAAAACAGCGTAGCTCGCTCAGCTACGCTGTTTTCACCTTCATGGTTGGAAATCAGCCGACACACAAAGAGGTAGAACGGAGTTTAGGGCTCCGTTCTACAGATAGGTGCGGGTCCCAGAGGTGTGACCCGAATTTATCTGACATTTATGACATATCCTGTGGATATGTCTTAAATGTCCCTCGTGGTAAAACCCCTTTAAGCCTGAAAATTCTAAAATAGCAAAAAGGATGCATAAAAAAAATATAAATAAAGAAACCTGCATTGTCTAGGAAAAAAAAACACATCGCTAGCCCAGCAAATAAAAAAGTCATAGCTGTTTAACTAACCCATGCTAAAAATTACTAAATGATGTCTGGTCCTGAAGGCTCAAAATAGTCCGGTCCTGAACCGGTTAAACAAAATGAATAATAAAGTTCCCACTGTCTGCACATGCAATGTGGCCGTGACCTGCAGTCACTCAATATCAAGCTCCTCCTCATCATATGATATTTGTGTTAAAAATTGGGTATAAATAGCAGCTCTAAACAGTCCACATTCACTAGAAAACCCAGGGGCGTAGCTAGAGGGGGGGCAGGTGGGGCATGTGCCCCGTGCACAACTTAGAGGGGAGCGCCAGCGCCACCCCCTCCTGCACTATAAATGTACCTGCGTCTATAGGACACAGATACAATTAGAAGCAATGAATGACCGGGTATGCTCCGTACCCGGCCATTCACCACCTTTGTACGAGTAAAGCGGTGTGATACTTTGCGCCGCTTACGTCGTTGAAAGGCGCTGAATGACAGGGAAAGTCATTCTGCCCAGCCAATCAGCGCCTTTCATAGACGCTTCGTTCAACCCCAGGAGACCTGCGCAGAAGAGAGCAGGTCTCCATTGCTGCCAGCCGGCGTGGGAACAGGATTAAGGTGAGTTTGAATAATTTGCTATTTTATTGTAATAAAAAAGTGTGTGGCTTTATCTACAGGGGGGGCTTTATTTACGGGGGTGGGTTTATCTACAGGGGGCTTTATCTATGGGGGTGGCTTTATCTACAGGGGGGGCTTTATTTACCGGGGGCTTTATCTACGGGGGCTTTATCTGCAGGGGAGGCTTTATCTATGGGGGACTTTATCTATGGGGGTCTCTATCTACAGGTGGGAGCTATATACTGGGGTGGGCTATCTATGGAGCACTATATACAGGGGTGGGCTATATCTACAGGGGGGCTATATACAGTGGTGGGCTATCTGTGGAGCACTATAGGAGCAGCTGTTTGTGGGACACTATATACAGGGGTGGGCTATTGGGGGCACTGTCTACAGGGGGCTCTATGGGGGCACTATCTACAGGGGGCTTAATGGCAGGCACTATTTACAGGGGGCATTGTTTATAGGTGTAGAAATTTTGGAAAAGTGAGAAGCTGAAGACATATGAGCGGCAAACTGCAGAAATGGGCTGTAACCGGGAGAACTCATCATAGAGGTCTGGACCGGATGGAGAAAAATAATAGAATCTGAGACGTCACCGGTGAGTCACTAAGGGTATGTGCACACGATGAGAGGCTTTTACGGCTGAAATGACAGACTGTTTTCAGGAGAAAACAGCTGCCTCGTTTCAGCCGTAATTGCTCCTCCTCGCATTTTGCGAGGCTTCTCTGACAGCCGTAAATTTTGAGCTGTGCTTCATTGAGTTCAATGAAGTACGGCTCAAATTACGTCTGAAAGAAGTGTCCTGCACTTCTTTTGACGAGGCTGTATTTTTACGTGTCGTCGTTTGACGCGTAAATGACAGGTTGTCTGCACAGTACGTCGGCAAACCCATTCAAATGAATGGGCAGATGTTTGCAGACGTATTGTAGCCCTATTTTCAGACGTAAAACGAGGCAAAATACGCCTCGTTTACATCTGAAAGTAGGTCGTGTGAACCCAGCCTTACTGTAAATGTTTATTCTGCCTCAAATCAGTACTGTAGTCACTGTATGATCTGCAGCGAGATGATAAGTGGTATGCTTATGATATAATTTATTTTTTGTGAAACAGCATCTCCCAGCATATCCTTACCATTGTTCGGGCCATGCTGGGAGCTATGGTTTTACGCCATACATACCAAACCAGACAAACTAGCCCACGCTCTCAATATTAGATTTCTAACTATCTGTAAACAAACATGTTTGCCACCGCTCTCATCATTATAGCTGCTCTTGGTTTTCAATCCTATCGCCCATTTAAGACTTGCCCAAAAACAGTCTACATCAGTCCCTCTCTCCTTGCCTCGCCCATGTACAGCTCCCATTCACTATTCACTTTCCTCAGTCAACTTAACCCATCTCATCCCACTGCCCAACATAAAAAACACTCACATAAATCACAGAACCATCTGCTGTCTCTCTCCATTCTCCTGCTACTAGCTGCAGGGGACATCTCTCCCAACCCTGGGCCTCCCTTTTCTACTGCCAAGCTCAACCACTTACCTGCCACACATAGAAACCCTGCAAATCTTCTTGCCATTCCTTGTATGTCTTCTCCTGTCTCTTTTAACTGTGCTCTCTGGAACTCTCGGTCCGTGTGCAACAAACTCACCTTTATTCATGACTTATTCCTTTCTAACTCTCTCAACCTTCTGGCTCTTACAGAAACATGGCTACACCTGTCTGACACTGCTTCCCCTGCTGCTCTATCTTATGGTGGTCTCCAGTTCTCTCATGCCCCCAGAACTGAGAACAGGCAGGGTGGAGGAGTAGGTATACTTCTTTCCCCACACTGCACTTTCCAGGTCATTCCCCCGGTCCCCTCACTCACATTTCCCTCTTTTGAAGTCCACACCCTCAGACTCTTTCACCCTTTTCCCCTCCGAGTGGCAGTTGTCTACCGCCCACCGGGCTCACCTCGCCAATTCCTGGATCATTTTGCTGCCTGGCTTCCACAATTTCTATCCTCTGAAACACCCACTCTCATCATGGGTGACTTCAACATCCCCATTGATAACCCAATCTCCTCATCTGCCTCCCAGTTTCTATCTTTAACCTCGTCCCTCGGTCTGTCACAACTTACTAACTCTCCTACACATGAAGACGGGCATTCACTTGACCTGGTCTTCTTCCGGCTCTGCTCAGTTTCTGACTTTATTAACTCTCCTCTCCCGCTTTCTGACCACAATCTTCTCTCCTTTACTATCAAATATTCTCTGCCTCCTCAGGTCATCCCTACGTATCAGACATACAGAAATCTACATGCCATTAACACTGTGAAACTCATAGACAGTCTACAGTCCTCATTGTCCCCTATCTCTTCCCTCTCCTGTCCCAATCTGGCTGCCAAACTTTATAATAACACTCTCAAAAATGCATTGGATGAAGCAGCCCCCACTACACTCCGAACCACCCGACAAAGACGACGACAACCCTGGCACACGCCTCAATCCCGCTTTCTTCACCGGTGCTTGAGATGTGCCGAACGACTGTGGAGAAAATCACAAATTTATGCTCAAAACTTACAACTCTGCCCTTCACCGCGCCAAACAAGTCTACTTCACTTCTCTCATCTCCACACTATCTAATAATCCAAAACGCCTCTTTGATACTTTTCACTCCCTCCTTAGTCCTAAAGTGCAGACGCCAATCACAGATCTCAGTGCTGAAGACCTGGCCAATTATTTTAAAGTTAAAATTGACAACATCCGGCATGATATTCTCTCCCAGTCCCCTAGTAACATCGATCCCCTTCCCCCCCGCACTCCCTCTTCTTCACTCTCAGCATTTGACCCAATAACTGAAGAAGAAGTCTCGAGGCTCCTCTCTTCTTCTCGTCCTACTACCTGCCCTAGTGATCCTGTCCCCTCACACCTCCTCCAGTCCCTCTCCCCAGCTGTCACTAGTCACCTCACTAAAATATTTAACCTCTCTCTTTCCTCTGGTATCTTTCCCTCCGCTTTTAAACATGCCATTATAAACCCATTATTGAAAAAACCAACACTTGACCCATCCAGCGCTGCCAACTACCGACCAGTCTCTAATCTGCCCTTCATCTCTAAACTCCTGGAACGCTTGGTCTACTCTCGCCTTATCCGCTATCTCTCTGCTAACTCCATTCTTGACCCCTTACAATCTGGTTTCCGCACTCTACACTCCACAGAAACTGCCCTTACTAAAGTCTCAAATGATCTCTTGGCGGCTAAATCGGACGGTAAATCCTCTCTCCTGATTCTTTTGGATCTCTCTGCAGCCTTTGACACTGTAGACCACAAACTCCTACTTAACATGCTCCACTCTATTGGCCTCAAGGACGCGGCTCTCTCTTGGTTTTCCTCCTATCTCTCTGACCGCTCGTTCAGTGTGTCATTTGCTGGTTCCACCTCTTCTCCTCTTCCCCTTGATATCGGGGTTCCTCAGGGATCAGTCCTAGGTCCGCTCCTCTTTTCTCTCTACACAGCTCCTATTGGACAAACCATCAGCAGATTTGGCTTCCAGTACCATCTCTACGCTGATGACACCCAATTATATACCTCTTCCCGTGACATCACCCCTGCTCTAATACAGAACACCAGTTATTGTCTGTCCGCTGTCTCTAACATCATGTCCTCTCTCTATCTGAAACTGAATCTTTCTAAAACTGAGCTCCTTGTGTTCCCACCATCTACTAACCTCCCTAAACCTGATGTCTCCATCTCTGTGTGTGGCACTATCATAACTCCTAAGCAGCACGCCCGCTGTCTCGGGGTTATTTTTGACTCAGATCTTTCCTTTACTCCTCACATACAATCACTTTCACGCTCCTGTCATTTTCACCTCAAAAACATCTCCAGAATCCGCTCTTTTCTTACGGAGGAAACTGCCAAAACTCTCATTGTTGCTCTGATTCACTCTCGTCTTGACTACTGTAACTCATTACTAGTCGGTCTTCCCCTCACTAAACTCTCCCCTCTCCAATCTATCCTCAATGCAGCAGCCAGGCTCATCTTTATGACCAACCGCTACACCAACGCCTCTAATCTGTGCCAGTCACTGCACTGGTTGCCCATCCCCTTCCGAATAAAATTCAAACTTATTACTCTCACCCACAAAGCTCTCCACAGTGCTGCACCTCCTTACATCTCCTCCCTCATCTCTGTCTACCACCCTACTCGGACTCTACGTTCTGCCAACGACCTTAGATTAAAATCCTCCATAATCCGAACCTCCCACTCCCGTCTCCAAGATTTCTCTCGTGCTGCACCCGTCCTCTGGAATGTGCTACCCCAGACAATCAGATTAATTCCCAATATCCACAGTTTTAAACGTGCCCTGAAAACACATCTATTTAGACAGGCCTATAACATTCCCTAATCTGACTCCTTTCCATGGCCCTCCATTTAGATTAGTCATCAGAATAAGATTCCCTCACACTCCTTCTCTTCATGTCCGTCATACACGGATAGTGGCTGGTGACCGGCTCATGCAGCTTTATGTTACCACCGCATGTGTATAAAAATGGCCGGACTATTGTACAGAACAAACACTGTTACACTTTGTGTCTCCCTTATGTCCTCATAGATTGTAAGCTCTTGCGAGCAGGGTCCTCACTACCCAGGTTTGAATTGTAAATGAACTTTGTCACTATGTAATGTCTGATATTGTTTGTTTCATGTTCCCTCTAAATTGTAAAGTGCTGCGTAATATGTTGGCGCTATATAAATAAAGATTATTATTATTATATTAGGGGTTGCACTAAATTGAGCAGTATTTGTGCTGGTGTTGTATTTATGTACTCAGCTTGGTTCTGGTGTTGTGTATAGAACTATATTGCTTGTAAAATGTACAAATGTTTTTATGCTCGAGTTACATAAAAAGAAATGTTGAAAAGAAATGACACGTCATTGATTGGTAGAGAAAACAAACATGGTGAGGGGGGCGGAGATGTCGGGAAAGAGGTTGGGGGGGGGGCGACCAAATGGAATCTATGCCCCGGGTGCTGGAGAACCTAGCTACACCTCTGAGTAAACCAATAGTGTTATCATCCAATGGACTTTGAATTGGTAGATATCTTATGCTTGATACCTATGACAGACTAACCTGTAGATGTTCCAGCGTCATTCTTCTCTGTCAGCTACTGCTGCTCAGGAAATCGTGGCGTGCGTACGGCCACTCCACTAGGTTTAGACATACGGTTGTTCTGCCAATCATAAAGTTTGGCCATCAGCCTGATCAGGGAGCTGACCGCTAGACCAATAAGAACATTGGGCGCTATATTTGAAAATGATAGCTTCTGCATTTGTGCCAGTTATCACTTATTAAGAAACTAGCAGGGGAGCTAATCATAACAATATACAACCATATGTGCTGCCAAATGGGAAAAGATATGCTGCCAGTAATTGTGAGATGGGCTACCTGAGAAGGTAAAACTGTGTGGTTTTTTTCTAGAATGGAGAGATGCACTTTCAGAACAGTTTCTAAATGTTAAAACATTTCTAAAAAGCAGCAGAAAATGCAAAATAAAACTGCCCCAAGCTGTGCTGTGTGAACCTGGTCTCAGGTGAGTATTATGAAGTCTCAGGTTATATTGCTTCTTTTTATTTTTTTTTAACTTTGACTTAATTTATGTTGTTCTTGTTTCTTCAGTCCTACAGGTAATTCCAGACAGCAGCATAACAAACGCATGCCTAATATGGTTAGTATGAGCTTTTTCAATTCTCATATAGTAATATCTTGTAAATAATATATGAGCAATCCATTTATCTGCTCAGATCTAGCCAAGCTGGTGCTGTATTGGATATTTGATTATTGTATTAGTGCTCCAAAGATGAGAATTATACTGTTATGCAAATTTTCCAGATATTAGTTTTTAAGATTTCTAAACTTAATCTTGCCATTGCTTTTCTGAATATGTACTTTGCAGAGATACAACATGGATCTGTTTATTGTAATAGGCAACCAATAAAACTTTACTTATGCTTCCTACTAGGCATGGAAACCTTGTACACTTAGTTGTAAATAACCCATCTATGGAATTAGCAGAAGGCATATTTTGCTGCAGTTTACTTGATACCAGACGTGATTTTGGTTGTTACTTGATACCAGATGTGATTTTGTGATAGACATGGCATTATTGTATCTAAATATATACTTATCTGGGTCCTCTCCAGGTAGAATAGCCTTGCATGCCAGGCAGAGATTTTTACAAAGTTACATAGTTACATAGTTAGTACGGCTGAAAAAAGACACATGTCCATCAAGTTCAACCAAGGGACGGGAAAAGGGAAGGAAAAATTTCTACACATAGGAGCTAATATTTTTTTGTTCTAGGAAATTATGTAACCCTTTTTTAAAGCCATCTACTGTCCCTGCTGTGACCAGCTCCTGCGGTAGGCTATTCCATAGATTCACAGTTCTCACGGTAAAGAAGCCTTGTCGCCTCTGCAGCTTGAACCTTTTTTTCTCCAGACGGAGGGAGTGCCCCCTTGTTTTTTGAGGGGGTTTTACAAGGAACAGGATTTCACCATATTTTTTGTATGTGCCATTAATATATTTATATAAGTTAATCATGTCCCCTCTTAGTCGTCTTTTTTCAAGGCTAAATAGGTTTAATTCTTTCAATCTTTCCTCATAACTTAAATTCTCCATGCCCCTAATTAGCTTCGTTGCTCTTCTTTGTATTTTTTCCAACTCCAGGGCATCCTTTCTATGAACTGGAGCCCAGAACTGAACTGCATATTCTAGATGAGGCCTCACTAATGCTTTGTAAAGTTGTAATATTACATCCCTGTCCCGTGAGTCCATGCCTCTTTTAATACACGACAATATCCTGCTGGCGTTTGAAGCAGCTGATTGACACTGCATGCTGTTATTGAGTTTATGATTTACAAGTACACCCAGATCCTTCTCAACAAGTGAATCCGCCAGTGTAGCTCCCCCTAGGACATATGATGCATGCAGGTTGTTGGTACCCAGATGCATAACTTTACATTTATCTACATTAAACTTCATCTGCCAAGTGGACGCCCAAACACTTAGTTTGTTTAAATCTGCCTGCAATTCATGAACATCTTCCATAGACTGAACTATATTACATAGCTTGGTGTCATCTGCAAAAATAGAAATAGTGCTATTAATCCCATCTTCTATATCATTAATAAATAAGTTGAATAATAGTGGTCCCAGCACTGAACCCTGGGGTACACCACTTATAACTGGGGACCATTCAGAGTAGGAATCATTGACCACAACCCTCTGGATACGGTCCTTGAGCCAATTCTCAATCCAATTACAAACTATATTTTCTAAACCTATATTCCTTAATTTACCCATTAGGCGTCTATGGGGGACAGTGTCAAATGCCTTTGCAAAGTCCAAAAACACTAAATCCCTCTGTCTAGACTTCTGCTCACCTCTTCATAAAAACAGATTAGGTTAGTTTGACAACTTCTGTCCTTAGAAAAACCGTGCTGGCTGTCACTTATAATGCTATTTATTGTCACATAATCCTGTATATAGTCCCTCAATAGCCCCTCAAACATTTTCCCCACGGTGGATGTTAAGCTTACTGGTCTATAATTACCCGGGGAAGACCTAGAGCCCTTTTTGAAAATGGGCACCACATGTCCTCTCTATGACATACCAACTTCACGTTCAGAGTTCAGTGGGCATTCCCTGTGAAGCATGCTCTTTTTTATTCTTTTGTCTCAATGCTCAATGCTTTAGTTTGTGTGCCTGTATCTCTTCCCTCACTAACATGTCTCTTGCAGAAGGTGGACTTCTTTGAAACTCTGTGTGGTGAAGTGTAGCATAGAAAGACTCCTTAGCGTTCTCATATACGGATGTAATTCACTTCAAAATTATGAATTAAAATGGACTGAGTTCACATACATACTAGAATCATAAGTAGCTTGTTCCTTATTCTGCCTAAAACATCCAAGCTGAACCTGTATACCTGTGTATGTGACTGTGTTAGGGTATGTTCACACGGCAAACTGAAAACGTCCGTAAAATACACAGCTGTTTTCAAGGGAAAACAGCCTCTGATTTTCTGCCGTTTTTTAAGCATTAAGCATTTTTTATGCGTTTTTTTACGGCCGTTTTTGGAGTTGTTTTTCTATTAACCCAATGAAAAATGGCTACAAAAACGACTAAAGAAGTGACATGTACTTTTTTTTACAGGGCGTTTTTTTACGCGCCATTTTTTCAAATGGCACTTAAAAAATGGCCCGTCGGAACAAAACACAGTTTTTCCCATTCAAATCAATGGGCAGATGTTTGGAGGCATACAGCTTCCATATTTTTTACCATTTTTCAGGGCGTTCAAGCATTTATAGTGTTACATATGCATATGAGTAATGAGTAATGCATATGAGTAATCATTCCAATTAAATCCATAAGATGCATATTCAGTACACATACATATAAAATACAAACAATATAAAGTGGATACCATGGATATTAAGAGTAACACTATATTTCTAGAAATGGGAGGAGAAAACAGAGGCTTAAATGTGCTAAAAACTGTATTTGATTATTAATATTTAAAAAAGGGCGTATATGGTAGTTGGAAGTGCACATGCACCAATCCGCTTGGTGTCCGGTTGCTAAGCAGCAGTATCAGTAACCTCTTTTCACTAGATCGAGCATGTCACATCAATGTTGCACTCAACGGCCCAAACACAGAATTGTACACTGGGGAAATGGTGTTGGCCATCTCCCAGCAAACCAGGGCCCGGGCCCCTCTTTACGTAGCCACATCCTGGGCAAATAAATCAACTCAATAGTTATATATTACCGTAGCTGGAAATCAATACAAGGTTATCAAATAATATCGGAGGACATAACTGTGTACAAAAAAGGCGACATATGAAAGGGCCAAATGAAAAGTGCATCTAGCAACAATACATAGTCTGCAGAGCTGGGGGGACATCAGGTTAAAATTGCTTTATCACCAACCAAATCTCTTCCAATACCTTCCACTCAACGCCAACAAGGTGGTGCTCGTGTCTATTTCAGCCCCATCTACAATCGAGGGCTAGGATCGACACAGCATTACACCTATATGAAATGACCCCCATGCCAGTGGCTCCATATATAATGGAATACACAGACATGGATAGACCATATCCTAATAGTACATACACCTGATCCAGACCCCCCATTTCCAATTGTTTATTTACTTTCACACAGTATAGACATAAGGACATCCCACCATCCCCCCTGTATAGTTTATTACACTTTCTAGTCTAATCACCAGTTTACCACCATAATATCCGATCTTTTACAATATTGCAAATATTGGGCAAATTCCAACCACCAGATCACTGTTCACTTAAAATTAAGAACATTTAGTCTGCTCCTGGTTTGAACTCCAAAGGGGTCTCTTTATGGATGTAAAAATCCAAAATAGAAATAGTGGTAATATAAAATTGCAGATATATAAAAAAATATCACAACACAAGTTTGGGTACATTTTTAGATAAAACAAAATTTTCCTTTATCTAAGGGACACACAAATTACACTGACGGATCTGACGCTGAACATGAGGGACCCTAGGAAATCAGTAGATCCCACTTAATTTAAATTCTCTATTTAAACCCTTTGGATATAGCGTATCCAATTCATATATCCATTTTAGTTCAAGATGTCTAAGTTGTTCCTCTCTATCTCCTCTCCAAAAATGCTTAAACCAGTCAATGATTCTGAACGTGAGTTGTGCAACATTATATTTACATTTCAAAAAATTATCAGGAACTGGTAATTCGACTATTTCTTTGTGAATATATCTATGTTGGATTATGCAATATCTGCATTCCTGGGTGGTATCCCCAATATAGAGGAGGCCACACAGCATTGCAGCACATAAATCACATATTCTGATCAACATGTAAAGTAACCTCTAACCTGGTATGTTTTCCCTGTTCTGGGATGAAAAAAAGGAATTGCCTTTCATTATGTTGTTGCAATAACAACAGCCTAGACAGGGGTATGAGACTGTTTTCTCATGCTTAGTAGTTTAACCTAGACTAAGGTCTGTCCGGACCAGCCTGCCTTTCAAATTCCTATGACATCAAAGGGGGGTCTAATACTCCTGTATATGTGGAAATGCATCTTTTAATGTTAACTAATGTCACTGAAGGACCTGAGTGATCTTTCTACTCAAGAGGAAATATTTAGATACAAATGGTAATCCTTTTGATGTACTTCTATCTTTCCCTCATGTCAACAGGTTATACCTGTTCCGGGTATCCCTGTCTAGTAAACGTTTTACACCTCAAGTCCAATCTTTGATATATTATGGTGTCATCCGCTACATTTCTCCTAACACACAGGAGCTAACTAAATGGTAATGAGTCAACCATTGTTCTAGGATGATTACCATTGTAAAGGAGTAAATTATTCCCATCAGTTTTCTTGACAAACATGTCAGTAATTAGTTTATTTTCCCCAGTGTCAATCAGTGTATCCTAATACTGAAGTATAATTTTAGAATATAGCAATTCGAACTGCAATTCTGAATAGTGGGAATATATCTCAGCTCTAAACTGTCAGAGCATTTCTTCATCATTGTTCCCAAAAAATATTGTCTATATACCTCATCCAGCCCCTCACATAATAGAAATAACTGGATGGGTATATATAGCGTTCCTCAAAATCGGCCATGAATATATTTGCATACATTGGTGCAACATTGCACCCCATCGCAGCCCCCCTGCGCTAAATATACAAATTATTTTGAAATAGAAAATAATTGCACTGCAGTACAATCTTCATGAGTGAGATGACAATCTGCTGTAAATTCAATCATATCTACCTTATTGATGAAATCATTGGTATCTGTTATAAAGTGTTTAGTCTTTACAGGCCCCTTCCTTCAAGGCTTTATCCAGAAATGTAGCCAAAGGGGTAATGTCTGATCCAATACCAGAGACTATGGGTCTCCCAGGGGGATTGAATAAGTCTTTATGGCTTTTTGGAAATGTATACAAGATTTGTGTTTGTGGGTGCAATTCCAGTAAGTAGTCATTTCATTTCCCGTCTGTGATATCTTTAACAAAGGCATCATCCACAATCAATTTAATTCTATGCGTGACATTAAAATTAGGATCAGCCCCCCCTTTCTCATATACTACTGCATCACCAAGTTGTCTTTTAATCTCCTCGATAAACCTGTTGGTTTTAATGAACACAATTGCGCCCCCTTTGTCGGCAGGTTTGAACGTAATGTCATGGGCACCGGGAAGTCTATCGAGGGCTTTCATCTCATCTGTTCTCAAATTTGGTCTAACTAAAGCAAAACCTAGTGTAAGTTTTAATTCAGACATTTTATGGGTCACCAACTGTACATACACATGTCATTACTGCATTATTCATGACTGGTGGCTGGAATTAACTTTTCACGTGTAATTCAAAATCACTTAACCGCAAACAATCAGTGAGTTCTACTGAATTCAGTGAAGGTATCCCCCCACTTTTATAGTTGTGCTGTGTAAACCCTAGCCCTCCATTAAAGATGGGGGTGAGGTAGACAAGAGCACCACCTTGTTTGCGTTGAGTGGGACATATTGGAGGGGTGTCACGAAGGGTCTGTGGACCCACTGGGCTGTACCGCCTTGGCGGTATGGCAGCTGGCCAACAGGGCACAGGACAATGTCTATAGTTCGTATAGGTACCTGTGGCAGCTCGGACAGCAGTAAGGCAGGCTCGACTGGGACTAGGCAGCAGGTAGACGTCAGGCGAGGTGAAGCAGGTCAGACGTGGGATACCACACGACACGACTTTGGCACAGCACAGTGCTCGACCAGGATGGTATGAAATGCAAGGAACAGGAACAGGAACTGGAACAGGTAAAGGAACAGGTACAGGAACAGGAAACAGGAACACACTAGGAGGCCATCACATAGACAAACTTAGGAAACATCAACAATGCTCAGGCATAGAAGCAGGGGGCTGGACCCCTCTCATAGTCCAGGGTACTCACGGGTTCAAGTCATCAGAAGTCTGGTGTGCGCGCTGCCTATGGGATCCGGCTGAGGTGAGTGGACGCGAGCGCTGGCATCTTCTGAGGAGGAGGCTGGGGCCAGCGCTTGCCGACTCGTGGCTGCGGCTGTCAGGAGGAGGTTGGAGCTGACGGCCTGCAGCCACGGACATTACAAGGGGATATGGTTTCTGATATAGCCATCCTAACCTGACGTGCCCTAGCTCCGCAGACTATATATTGTTGCTAGAGGCATTTGCCCCTTTTGTATGCCGGATTTGTGTACCCAGTTATATCCTCTGCTATTTGATAACTTGAATTGATTTCCAGATATGGTAATATATACATGTATAAATATATATATTTCCTGTGTGATATATATATATATATATATACAGTCCAGCAATGGATAAACACAGCACTCCAAAATAACAGGCAATCAGGCCATGTGCTCGTCACCAGGGGATGAATCAATTCCCCTATTTTATGGATAGAGGACAGCGTAGAAAGCAGTGACGGCACCAGGACTTCAAGGCAGATGCAAGCAAAGTGGATTTATTCACCTCAAAAAAACACAGCAACGTTTCGGTTCAACAAGAACCTTTCTCAAGCCATGACAAACTAACAAAAGTGCCAGGTATATATAGGGAGGACATACATCAACTTACAATCAAACTAATTGACAGTATAATTCTCATAAAATCCATACAAATGTGAACATAACAGTGTATTGTGATTTTTATACAAACAGTGCAGCAATGAGTCTTCCAACCGCTATAAATAAACGGCAATATATTTGAAAACATAGTATATACATATCATGAATAGTGTAAACTAAGTATAATAGGGTTCATTGGGAGGACAGCAGAGGCTAATTATCAATTAATTAGATTTGATAGACTTACAGTTTGAACTCTCTTCATATGACCAGCGTGTGGAGTTCGCGCGCATGAACTGCGCATGCTCCAAAATGGCGACGATACCGGATATCAAAGCCGGTGAAACACATCGTGGAACGCAATCGCTATCGCGCATGCGCGGGTACAGAGCTTGCGCTCCAATCCTATTGCGCAGGCGCGAGTAGCGATGTAGTGAAACCATGGGATGAACTGAATATGGACAATCTAATTCTATGAGCCATCTGGAGGGTAATAAATAAACCAATAACGCACAGATCACAGTGTAAAGAGATCATTAATGTCTATAGGCATGATTTGAAAATAGAGAAGAGGGATTTTTGATGAAACTCAAAAATCCCATAGAAGTGAGAATAAGACTATAGTCAATCATGGGATTAGATAAGTAACCATGATAGATAGACATAGATGATCCCTAAAAAAAGGTGTCAGATACATTGAATATATAAGAGATGGCTCATATAAAACATGTATATCATGGATAATACATTTCCATTGTAGACATGCTGATGGATAGACAGATAACAGATCTACAATACAATAGAGACCATGCTCCAGAATAAATATGATACACTATAGATTCAAACACGATGGATATGCTTTGATGTCAAAAACAATGCTGGATATAGAGAGACATAAGTAAGCAATTTCATGTGGGACATAATAATCCAAAAACTAGGCCTCTGCTGTTCTCCGGAATCCTTCAAAGTGCTTGACACATCTGTTTGTTTCTACGAACATGTAGAAATAAAAGAGAAAAACCAATTACCATAAAATATTGACATGGACACAAAACCCAAAATAATGATGAAAATTACAGTAAAAATTAAAAATGCAAACATAAATAGAGACAAGATAAGACTCCAAATTATGTGTACACAAGGCACATACAATACCAATCGGGAATATTGACCAACCGCATCCCTCAGGCCATCAGGCAAGAAGCCCCCCATTTTAAGTGTAAAGAGATATGTTTTCTAGATATGTGGGCCATAAGCATATTCTATATTTAGCCCCTTGGGAGACATTGTTTCCAACTTATAGATCCACTCAAGCTCTTTTCTTTTGAGGGCCAAACCTCTATCCCCACCACGTCTCATCTGAGGTACAGAATCAATGACTCTGAACCTCAACTGCGACAAGCTATGATTTTTTTCGCAAAAGTGTCTCGACACTGGTAGATCCTGTCTCTTTGTTTTGATGTTAGATTTATGGTTTCTCATCCTGAGACGGATTTCCGTTGTAGTCTCACCAACATAGTGTAGACCACAAGGGCAACTCAATAGATAGATCACAAAAGATGAATGACACGTGAAAAAGCCCTTAATTTTGATGACACTACCAGTTTGTGGATGATTAAACGAATCACCCTTCAACATGTACTCGCAAATATTGCAACCAAGGCAAGGATAACAACCCAATTTTGGAGGTGCCAAAAATCTTTGGCTCATTCGATTCGACCCAATATCAGCTCTCACCAGACTATTCTTAATCGTTTTGCCTCTTCTGTAGGCCATCATAGGTCTCTCCTGGAATTCAATTATTTCCGGAAAGGCTCTGCTCAGAACCTTCCAGTCCCTCCACAGAATCTCACCAATTTGTGAGCTTAGTGAGGAGAAGGTGGAAACAAAGGGCATGCGAACCTTCTTTACCACACTTGACTTTTTACCCAGAAGGACTTGTCTGTCCAATGCATCCACCTTCCGCCGATTCTGCTCCAAGATATAATTTGGATAGCCTCTATCAGAGAATTTTTTGCACATCTGATCAAGTCGTGAGGATAGCCTGTCATTTTGACTTACCACCCTCTTGACTCTGATCAGTTGGCTATATGGTAATGATTTTAACATAGCCCCCGGATGTCCACTTGAAAAATGTAGAAGATTATTTCTATCTGTCTTTTTAGAAAACAGGTCAGAGATTAGCCTGCTTTCATTGATAGAAATACGAGTGTCTAAAAATTCAATTGCAATATTAGAGAAAGACATGGTAAATACAATGGTGGGATTTAGACCATTGAGAAATGCTAGAAAATCCTGTAATTGGCTAATTGAACCGGTCCAGATGAGGAAGACATCGTCTATGTATCGCCACCACCGCAGCACTTGGCTGAAGTGGTGGGACACATAGACAAGGTCCTCCTCAAACCGCCGCATGAAAATATTAGCATAGGTAGGGGCCATATTTGACCCCATTGCAGTCCCTCTCTTTTGCAAATAGAATTTGTCTCCTACCAAGAAATAGCTCTTCATCAGGATGAACTCTAATAATGATTTGACAAAATCAACCTTGTCCCTAGAAAAGCCCGATTCCTCAAGATATGAAAGTGAGGCCTCAATGCCCTCTTGATGAATAATTGAGGTATACAGACTCCCCACATCAAGGGTAACCAAGACCGACTGGTCAGGGATCACAAGATCCTGAATTCTGACCAGGAAGTCTGAGGTGTCCCTGATGTAGGAGTCCGCACCAATGGCAAACTGCCTAAGTATTTTGTCAACGAACATGGCTATCGGAACAAATAGGGAATCATTCCCTGAGACAATAGGGCGTCCAGGGGGACGAGTAAGATCCTTGTGGATTTTTGGCAGGAGATACAATACGGGAGTGACAGGAAATTTAACCCGTAAAAATTCACATAGATTTCTATCAATGATTTTCCTCTTAAATGCGCTAGAAATCAAGCTATCAAGCTCACGTAGATATACAAACTTCGGATCACCCGGTAATATCGCATAAATGTTGATATCATTGAGTTGGTTAGCCATTTCCTGAAGATAAAGGGAGGTGTCCATAACAACTATGGCACCCCCCTTATCCGCAGGTTTAATGGTCAAGTCCCTATTACCCATTAAATCTTTAAGTGCCAGATTTTCGGCACGTGTCAGATTGTTGTGAACAAACTGACTGCTCTGCATTCTCCTTAGAGAGTCTACCTGATCTTTAACAAATAAAATATAAGTTTCAACAGCATGAGAATTTTGGGGAGGCTGAAATTTGCTTTTATTACATAGCCCATAATCCCTAAGATGGAACATCTCATTAGTTGAGGCTACACATGTATCAGTAATGCATTTTGGTTGCTCTGAAAAATATGCCTTAAGCCTTAATGACCTAAAGAAATTTTCCAGATCTAGATTAAGCAAAAACCAATCAGTGGGATTAGTGGGACAAAAAGACAGACCACGATTAAGGACTTTGACCTGTGGGTCAGTTAACACATGTGACGATATATTCACCACTAGATCTGGGGGTTCCTCTTTCGGGTCTGATATTGCCGTGTCCCCCGTGTTAAAGTCATCCGTCCTCTGGATTTGTTGTGGATGGTTCTCCCTCCTATGTTTCCTCCCGCCCCTGCGGGTTCGTTTTCTCCCAACATAGGAGCCTCCATGTTGTCGCCTAAAAAAGATGTGGCATATTGATCATCAGAGAGTTCTGAATCCGTGACATATGGCTCAGCCCCTCTCTGTCGTCTTCTTGGTCCTCTTTCGATCCTCCTAGGACCCCTTGGGTCAGCATCTTCTCCCTGCCAGCAATAGATTTTGCCTGTTGCATAATCATCGAGATCTCGCTGCCATTTCTGGCGCTTTGTCTTCTCAATATCTCCTCTAAATTTCTGTAGATAAGAGGTGGCTTTATCTTTTAAAGTTGTCAACTCTTGAGGGGATACCATCTCCTTCAGCTGAGTATCCCTTTCACTCAAGCGAACTTTCACCGCATCAATCTCTTTCTGTAGATATTCTAAATTCAGTAGCAGAAGATCTTGAGAATATTTATTTGAGATAGCTTCAAATCTCTCTTTAAATGCTACATTTGAAGGAAAGAGATTGGGTCTCAAGTGTGAACGCATGCCACGCAGTATTCTGAGACATCTATAGTACTCACCGAGTGTGGATAGATGTAATTCAAGGGAGATTAATCTCTTGGAATCTGCCTCCCATTTTCTCCTCACATTTTCAACAGTGGGTACACTTAGGAAGGCAACATCTCCCGATAGACCCCGAAGAATACGATCAGCATCCTCCTTGGTATAGGTAAAAACTTGAGGTGTAATCACACCTATATCCAGCTCATCTTCAGTTGACAACATTTTGAAATGGGTGCACGTGTTTGATTCAAATAGATACAGTCCAGCAATGGATAAACACAGCACTCCAAAATAACAGGAAATCAGGCCATGTGCTCGTCACCAGGGGATGAATCAATTCCCCTATTTTATGGATAGAGGACAGCGTAGAAAGCAGTGACGGCACCAGGACTTCAAGGCAGATGCAAGCAAAGTGGATTTATTCACCTCAAAAAAACACAGCAACGTTTCGGTTCAACAAGAACCTTTCTCAAGCCATGACAAACTAACAAAAGTGCCAGGTATATATAGGGAGGACATACATCAACTTACAATCAAACTAATTGACAGTATAATTCTCATAAAATCCATACAAATGTGAACATAACAGTGTATTGTGATTTTTATACAAACAGTGCAGCAATGAGTCTTCCAACCGCTATAAATAAACGGCAATATATTTGAAAACATAGTATATACATATCATGAATAGTGTAAACTAAGTATAATAGGGTTCATTGGGAGGACAGCAGAGGCTAATTATCAATTAATTAGATTTGATAGACTTACAGTTTGAACTCTCTTCATATGACCAGCGTGTGGAGTTCGCGCGCATGAACTGCGCATGCTCCAAAATGGCGACGATACCGGATATCAAAGCCGGTGAAACGCATCGTGGAACGCAATCGCTATCGCGCATGCGCGGGTACAGAGCTTGCGCTCCAATCCTATTGCGCAGGCGCGAGTAGCGATGTAGTGAAACTATGGGATGAACTGAATATGGACAATCTAATTCTATGAGCCATCTGGAGGGTAATAAATAAACCAATAACGCACAGATCACAGTGTAAAGAGATCATTAATGTCTATAGGCATGATTTGAAAATAGAGAAGAGGGATTTTTGATGAAACTCAAAAATCCCATAGAAGTGAGAATAAGACTATAGTCAATCATGGGATTAGATAAGTAACCATGATAGATAGACATAGATGATCCCTAAAAATATATATATATATATATATATATATATAGTCAATTCCTTTGCCCAGGAAGTGGCCACATGAAGATGGGCCGGGCCCTGGGAGATCGACAACACCAGTCCCCTGGTCCACAGTTCGGATGTGACATGCTCGATCTAGTGAAAATAAATTACCGATACCGCTACTTACAAAGCGGACGCCAGAGGGTTGGCGCATGTGCACTTTCAACTACCAAACGCCGTTTTTAACATGTTAATGGTAAAATGCCACATTTATGCTCCGGTTTTCTTCTCCCATTTTTAGAAACACAATGTCACTGTTAATATTGATGGCATCCACTTAATATTGTTTGTATGTTTGTTGTATATATGTATGAATATGTATATATGTATGTATATACTTAAAATGCATCTAATGTATTTAGTTGGAATGATTACTCATTTTTATATGTAACACTATAAATGCTTGACTTGCATGATGATATAGCTTGACAAAGACCTCATGGAGTTTTAAAGGCTGCACATGTACTGGTGAATAAACATCCCTGTTTTGGAACGCTGTAGTCTGGAGTGCTGCAGTTTTTTTCTATATGAACTATCTAGCTGTCATAGTCCTAAAAAGATTATAAAAATAACTATGATGGTCCATGTCTAAAATCCATCCAACAGTCCGGATCATATAGATGACAAATTATTTATGTATCTGGTCTTATCGATGACATATTATTGGTGTCCGGTGTAATGGGTGACATACAGTATTATTGGTGTCTGGTCCTATGGGTGAGAGATTATTGGTTTCTGGTCTTATGGATGACATATTATTGGTGTCTAGTCTTATGGATGACATACAGTATTATTGGTGTCTGGTCCTTTGGGTGAGAGATTGGAGTGTTACTGTATCGCTTTGGACTTTTGCAGAATCTCTCACAGAACTATTTGAAAGCAGATATTAAAAAGCGAGACGTATTTTACTATTGAATCACAACCTTTTTTTTAATTAACAGTGAAGTATTCTAACAATACAGGGAATACTGAATATAACTCATACAATAAAAGGGTACATTCTGTGCCTACCAGCATATAACAACCGTGGTGACAGCAATCAAATGCTTTCCCTCCAAGCAAAACAATCACATTGATTTATTACAGGCAGTTCTTCTCCCTTCATTGCTTCTTTTTACTTTCCACTTCCTTCATTCACGTAACAAACAACATACTTTCTTGCATGCCATACAGTTTCCTGACAGGCGATGAGCACATTACTCTATTATTAGATTATAATTAATAACTCGTCAGTCTTCATGTAGTTGCCTTTCAGTAGATATATTAGAAGAAGTGATTGCTGGAAAAGCAGATGCTCAGGCCAGCAAACTGTGATTGGTGTTGATATCACATATTAATCTTCCTTTCCCCTTTTTTTTTCCCCGTTTCCCTTTCCTTCTTTCCCTTATTCTTTTCTCCATCCCCTCCATCCACCCAAAACTCACTTCACCATTGCCCCAAAAAATGGGACAATAAACTATCTAAAATTGAGCCTCCCAATTAAATATGCCCTCACAAGAGGAAGAGAAAAAAAGAGAGGAAAAAAAAAGGAAAGAAAAATAAAAGAAGAAAGAAAAAAAAAACTCCCTTGATTGGATATATGTATATGGATTATAGATTGGCATTGCCTGGAGGTCAGACACATGAAGTTAGAGGGAGGAAGGAAGAATGAAGGGTAAAAAGGGAATCTTCTGTGTAAGGAAGTTGGCATGAGAGTGTTTATGATTGTAAGGGGGCACTAGTCTATTTGCTAATATTGTCTCAGTGGTTTGGGGGACCGATACCCCGTTAGGTCTCCGAGAGAGACAAAATGTAGAGGGGAAGGAAAAAAAGAGGGAAAACTAGATGTATCCTGTATATTTTCTAATCTCTCCTGTACTTTTTGTACTTGTTAAATAAATTATTTTTGCTTCCTAGAAAAAACTAAAAATCGAAATCACAGATTAATGTTGGAACTTATTTAAAAGTTGGAACCGAAACATTATCTCTGAATACACTGTATTTTCAATTTGTTCCGGGTATGCAGTGGTTAGTGCCTACCAAAAGTAGTCCAAGGAAGGATCAGTTGGTGATCCGGTAACAGGTTCATAGGCGCCCAAGGCTCATTAAAACGTGTGGGGAGCGAAAGCTAGCACTTCTGGTCCAATACGATAGAAGAGCCACTGTAGCACAAATTGCTGAAAACTTTAATGCTGGCTATGATAAAAACATGTCAGGACACATAGAGCATCACAGCTTGCGACATTCAGGACTGCGTGCCCATGCTGACCCCTTTGTACCGCCGAAAGCGCCTACAGAAAGCATGTGAGCATCAGAACTAGACCTTAGATAAATGGAGGAATGTGGCTTGGTCTGATGAATGTGTGTATGCATCGCTTACTTGAGGAAGAGATGGCACCAGGATGGCACTATGGGAGTAAGGCAAAACTCCGGAGGCAGTGTGATGATCTGGATAATGTTCTGCTGGGAAACCTTGGGTCCTGGCATTCATGTGGATGTTGCTTTGACATGTACCATCTACCTAAACATAATTAGGGTATTTAGGGACACGGAGAGTCTTAGTTGTCTCTTTTCAAGGCTAAATATGTTTAATTCTGTTAGTCTTTCCTCTTAACTAAGTGGGACATGATTAACTTGTAAATAAATGGCCAATACAAAAACATATAGTGAAAACCTGTTCCATGTAAAATCCCCTCTGAAGACGAGGGGGCACTCCCTCCCTCTGGAGAAAAAAAGGTTCAATCTCCAAGCTTTCTTTACAATAAGAGCTGTGATACTGCAGGAGTTGGTCACAGCAGGAACAGTATATCACTTTAAAAAGGGCATATATAATTTCCTAGAATTAAAAAATATCAGCTCCTATGTCAATGTGTAGAATTCTTGTTTGAATATTGATCCAGTCGGATTGCCACTTGGGATCAGGAGGATTTTTTTTTTCCTTTTTAGGAAAGATTGGTTAATGCCAAATGGGTAACTTTTATATTTATTTACACTTTTTTTAATTTATTTTTTAAACCTTCCTTTGGGTCAATAGGGGTAAAACAAAGTTCTATAATTTCTCCCATCCCTTCCCTTTCTCCCACCACTTGGTTAAACTTGATGGACATATGTTTTTTTCCACCATACTACGTAATTATGTAATGCCTATGGTTTTGGAATGGATTGACCAACAAACTTATATAGGTGTAATGGTCAGATATCCACATACTTTTGGCCAGAAAGTGTATGCATAAACCTTCAGCCATAACATTAAACCACCTGCCTAACATTGTGTAGGTCCCCCTCGTGACACCAAAACAGCACTGATCTGTCAAGGCATTAACTCCACAGGACTGTGCCTGTGGTATCTGGCACCAAAATGTTATCAGCAGAAGCTTTAAAGAGGCTCTGTCACCAGATTTTGCAACCCCTATCTGCTATTGCAGGAGATAGGCGCTGCAATGTAGATTACAGTAACGTTTTTATTTTTTAAAAACGAGCATTTTTGGCCAAGTTATGACCATTTTTGTAGTTATGCAAATGAGGCTTGCAAAAGTCCAAGTGGGTGTGTTTAAAAGTAAAAGTCCAAGTGGGCGTGTATTATGTGCGTACATCGGGGCGTTTTTAATACTTTTACTAGCTGGGCGTTCTGATGAGAAGTATCATCCACTTCTCTTCACAACGCCCAGCTTCTGGCAGTGCAGACACAGCGTGTTCTCGAGAGATCACGCTGTGACGTCACTCACAGGTCCTGCATCGTGTCAGACGAGCGAGGACACCGGCACCAGAGGCTTCAGTTGATTCTGCAGCAGCATCGGCGTTATGTACGCACATAATACACGCCCACTTGGACTTTTACTTTTAAACACACCCACTTGGACTTTTGCAAGCCTCATTTGCATAACTACAAAAATGGTCATAACTTGGCCAAAAATGCTCGTTTTTTAAAAATAAAAACGTTACTGTAATCTACATTGCAGCGCCTATCTGCTGCAATAGCAGATAGGGGTTGCAAAATCTGGTGACAGAGCCTCTTTAAGTCCAGTATGCTGCGAGGTCGGGCCCCCATGGATAGGACTTGTTTTTCCAGCACACCCCACAGATGCTCATTTGACTCTAAGCAATTCGGAGGCCAAGTCACCTCTTCAACTCTTTTTCATGTGTCTGAAACTCCTGAAATTTTTTTGCAGTGTGGCAGGGTGCATTATCCTTCTAAAAAAGGACACTGCCATTAGGAAATACCCAAACTTTGATTGCTGTAGCATTAAAATTGCCCTTCATTTGAAGTGAAGAGGGCCTAGCCCATACCCTGAAAAGCAGTGCCAGACCATTATCCCTTTTCCGCCATAGCTAACAGTAGGCACTATGCAGTCCAGTATATAGCAATCTCCTGATACACGTCCGGTAGTGAAATGTGATTTAGCATTCCTGAGAACACAATTCCACAGCTCCAGAGTCCAGTGGGGGCGTGCATTACACCAGTCCAGCTGGCGCTTGGCATTGTGCATTGTGATCTTAGGCTAGTGTGCAGTTGCTCGACCATAGAAACCCATTTAATAAAGCTCCCTTTGCACAGTTCTTGGTAGGGAGATTTGTATCAATCAGCGTTCGGAGGGCAGGGGGAGGCGGGGGTAGTATGAGTATTATGCATATCACTGGACTACAAGCCTGCAGAGCTGGTCGTGTGCCACAAGTGTAACCTGAAAGTCCTCAAAAACTACTGAACATTAACAAATAAGTGACAGACCGTCAAAATCAGGATGTCTATTACTACTTTATGCTGCTCTCAGACAAGACAGCTTCAAAATCTGAAAGTTCTGCTTTAAGTAGGAAGGATTGCAATAAATCACAAAGCATAGAAAATCAAATTGCAGATTTATAGAAATCCAAAGTTAATTTAATAAATACAAGAGCTGCCTACTCTTTTGTTGTTTGTCGTTTAACTGTTTCAAACTTTTTTTCATTGTGGTACTGTAGGTGAGGATCAATGGGTAGCGGTAGGGCCCAAAGTGATCATATATTTATCACCTCCTGTTGAAAAAAACCCTTAATGGACTCATGTACATTGCAAAGTTGTGTGCACGGACCCGGTATGGCAGCATAAGGAGTCTCTATGTGTGCGTATTATGGACACATAGGCACTCCACAAGTCATCATATTATGCCTCCATGAACCAGAATCAGTATGGGCCCATAGCATACAGCTGTGTGCATCAGCCCTTGACTCCACACACTTCAGCCACAGTATGATTTAAAAATAAAAAAGAATAAAATTTGATTTCAGGGAAAACTACTTATTAAATCCCCTTTGTTTACTTCCCTCCGATGATGACATACCGTTCTTCTACATAACCGCTGAAGCCAATCACAGACCTTAGCAATGATGTTAGAAAGAACAGCACGTTACCATTGAGGACAGTGATTGGCTGCAGTGGTCACGTGCATGAACGGATAATCATCCCTGCAGGACAAGTCAACATAGACCAGCGGGAACTGTCGGAGCATCGGTGCTTTAGCAGCAAGGGAATTAATAGTTAAGTTATGTTTGGTCTGTTATTTTATCACATTTCGTGCAATCAGTTTGTTTTCTTATTCTCTGGGACAACCCCTTTAAAGCCTTAATAGACAAAATAGTGTAAGGCCGGATTCACATGAGCGTGTGCGTTTTGCGCACGTAAAAAACGCGACGTTTTGCATGCGCAAAAGGCACTTACCGTATTTTCCGGACTATAAGGCGCACATAAAATGCTGAGAATTTCTCAGAAATAGAAAGTGCGCCTTATAATCCGGTGCGCCTTATATATGAACCCGACAGTAAAGAGAGGGGTTCATACAGGATCCTTTACCTCTATCGTGGGCGGCAGGGGTCGGCGGCGGCATACCACAGCACACACCATGCTCCTCCCCCCCGTGCGCCTAGGAATGAACTGAAAAAGTACGGTAAGGGTATGTGCACACACACTAATTACGTCCGTAATTGACGGACGTATTTCGGCCGCAAGTCCCGGACCGAACAGTGCAAGGAGCCGGGCTCCTAGCATCATACTTATGTACGATGCTAGAAGTCCCTGCCTCGCTGCAGGACAACTGTCCCGTACTGTAAACATGATTATACTACGGGACAGTTGTCCTGCAGCAAGGCAGGGACTCCTAGCGTCGTACATAAGTATGATGCTAGGAGCCCGGCTCCTTGCACTGTGTTCGGTCCGGGACTTGCGGCCGAAATACGTCCGTCAATTACGGACGTAATTAGTGTGTGTGCACATACCCTAAACGTTTTGATTTGCAATTACAGCTGAACCAGTTGCAAGTTATTGTTAAAAAGTGTAATAAATTTTGACTTGCAGTCTGAGCAATGGTTTATTTAACGGTAATGTGCTGCGCCTTATAATCCAGTGCGCCTTATATATGAAACATGATTGCTTATAAGGCGCTCATAGAAAGTGCGCCTTATAATCCGGTGCGCCTTATAGTCCGGAAAATACGGTAACAGCTCCGTGTGTCAGCCCCGTATGATGCGCAACTGCGTGATTTTCGCGCAGCCGACATCAATATAACACTCCGTTTGGATGTTTGTAAACAGAAAAACATGTGGTGCTTTTCTGTTTTCATTAATAGATTTACAGCTGTTGCGCGAATCACGCGCGTCCCACAGAAGTGCTTTCGTGTGGCATGCGTGATTTTCACGCACCCATTGACTAATGGGTGCGTGATGTGCGAAATATGCTCAAAGAACGGACATGTCGTGAGTTTTTCGCAGTGGACTCACGCTGCGTAAAAGTCACGCAACTGTCTGCACGGCCCCATAGACTAATATAGGTCCGTGCGATGCGCGTGAAAATCACGCGCGTTGCACGGACGTATATTCCGCTCGTCTGAATAAGCCCTAAAAGTAAGAGAGCTTTAAAGCAACCAATTTAGGTGGTAACAATAAAAAAATAAAAAGTTGAAATATCATGTTGTTACAAGTAGTTACACCTCTACTAAGTGGATGATGTTATAAATGATTATAGTGTGCTTCTTGTATAGTAATAACTTTTATACTAAATGGCCACTTTATTAGTGACATCCATCTAGTGGGTTGGACCTACTTTGGCCCACAGAAAATTGTCATGGCATAGATTCTACTAAGTGTTAAATTGTTCTACCCATGCAGAAAGGATAACTTCCTGCAGTTGCCGCTAAAGTGTCCTTTTGCCATAGGGTAAACAGCTACCATGAAAAGATGAACTTGGTCGGCTCCAATGCTTAAAGGCAATGTGTTGCCAGAAAAACATGTTGTTTTTTTTTTAATTAAACATTTAGTGTGTAGGTGATTAAACATTGTTCAAATTTTTTTTATTTTTTTCACGAGTCAGGAAATATTATAAATTAATTCTAATTTATAATATTTCCCATTGCTGGTCACTAGATGGAGCTATTCCCAAAATTGCAGCATTGCAAAATTGGGTAAAAAGCCCTCGCTCTAGTGAGCTCTCAGCATCCCCCCCTCCTTTATCCTGGCTAGTGCCGGGATAAACGAGGGGTTTGAACGGTCTAACCTCCTACACTGTGTGTCGCCATTTTTTGAGCTAACACACAGTGTAGTAGGTTTACATACAGTAGTAAACGTACACAAACACGAACATACATATAAATCTCTTACCTGCTCCTGCCGCCGCGGCTCCCTCCGGCCCGTCCGCTCCGTCTGCTGCTGCTGGTTCGAGTGCACAAGTCCGGAAGCCGCGACCGGAAGTAGTAATCTTACTGTCCGGGCGCGACTTCCGGTCCACACGAAAATGGTGCCGGACGGCGCGCATTTCAAATTGGACTGTGTGGGAGCGGCGCATGCGCAGTTCCCACACAGACGGCGTACATTGAAGTGGATGGGACGGGAGCCGTTCGCGGTCCCTATGGGACTGTGGCTGCCGTATTCCATGTCTGTATGTGTCGTTAATCGACACATACAGAAATGGAAAAAAAAATGGCAGCCCCCATAGGGAAGAAAAAGTGTAAAAATAAGAAAAAGTAAAACACAAAGACACAAATAAATATAAACATTTTTAATAAAGCACTAACATCGTTAACATATTAAAAAAAAAATTGTGATGACACTGTTCCTTTAAGTAAGCCCTACTGTTCAAACATCCATTCACAGGTATCAGAATACCCAGGGTGTGCCAAGATAACATTTTCTAAACAATTATTCCACGTCCACCAGCCTGATTTGTTGACACCTGGTAGGAAGGATTCATAAATGTTTGCTGCTTGCTCCAAATTCTGACCCTCCCATCAGCACCATGCAACATAGATCTGGACACATCGGACCAGGGGATCATTTTTCATTGCTCAGTGTTTCAATTTTTGTGCTCTTTGCCCATTGGAGACTTACCTTTCTGTTTCCTTTAGACAGCAATAATACTTGAACTGTTCGTCTGCTGTTATAGCTCCTCTGTTCTAAGGAACGACGAATTGTGCATTTGGACACGTTAGTTGAAGCACCAGTTCTGTATTCGGATGCAATTTGCTTGACTAAATTAAATATTGATAAATCTCCTGGCTCAGACTGCATTCATCCACGAGTATTAAGGGAATTAAGCTCAGTAGACCATTGTATCTCATGTTATTAGACTCTCTTGTAACAGGATCAATACCAATCAATCAATACCAATATTTAAGAAGGGTAAAAAGGTGGAACCGAGTAACTACTGTCCAGTAAGTTTGACATCTGTGGTATGCTAAAATATTTGAGGGTATTCTAGGAGATAAACTACAAAAGCATATAGCAGAAAAAAGTCTAATAACTGATAACTAGCATGGATTCATGAAAAACAGGTTGTGCCTAACTAACATGCTCGCTTTCTATGGTGGTAAGTGCAAATCTGGATGTTGGTCATGTGGCTGAGGTGATTTATTTGGATTTTACAAAAGCATCTGATACTGTTCCACACAACAGTCTTGTTCTGAAGCTACAGAAACAGGGACTAGGGGGAACATGTATGCAAGTGCGTAAAGAATTGATTAAGGAACAGAAAACAAAAAGTTGTTATAAATGGAACTTACATAAAATGGGTTGAAGTCAGCAGCGGGTACCACAAGGATCGGTGTTAGGCCCAATTCTTTTAATCTCTTTATTAATGACCTTGTGGATGGGATTTATAGCAAGGAGTCAGTTTTTGCAGATGATACAAAACTTTGTAGGATACTTAAAACTCTGCTTGACTTTAAATATTACAGAAAGACCTAGATATGCTGGCAGCATGGGCAAAACCATAGCAGATAAAATTTAATGTTGATAAATGTAAAGTAATGCACTTAGGACGAAATAATAGTATTGATTCATATACATTAAATGGAATAAAACTGGGGATAACGGAACAAGAGAAGGACCTGGGTATTCTAGCAACAAATAAGCTAAACAGCAGTACTCAATGTCAGTCAGCAGCTGCAAAAGCAAATAGGATTTTAGGGTGTATAAAAAGATAGATAACAACCCGTTATTCAAATATAATACTACCCCTCTATAAATCCCTTGTAAGGCCACATCTAGAATATGGAATTCAGTTTTGGGCTTCACATTGTAAAAAGGACATAGGAGAACTGGGTTCAAAGGCGGGAACCGAGATTATTAAATGTGATGGGAGGTGACGCTTACAATGAAAGGCTAGAAAAATTGGCTTGTTCAGCTTGGAAAAAAGACGTCTTAGAGGTGATCTTATTAATATGTGTAAGTATATGTTTGGTCAATACAGAGCACATGATCTGTTCCTTCCAAGGACTCTACAAAGGACAAGGGGACATATATTGATATATTGCGTGTGGAAGAAAGACGTTTTGTCAGGGATCATTATCATGTATATTGTTTGAAAAATATTATCCTCACACATATGTATATACATTTCAGTTCTTTGTGTAATATACTGATATATATAACAAGTTCTTTGTTCATGTCGGACACACCTATGGAAGACACCGCCCCTTGGAATGCAAGAAGAGTGTACAGAAGAATTTGCAGCTGAGAAGCGGTGGGGGCTTGGGCACTCCCACATCCCTAGGGAGGGTTTTTTTCAGTGTTTTTCTTTGCTCTGAATAAAAGTTTTCAGTTTTTCCTCCTGGCTGACTGAGGGAAGCTGTGTACGAAACATATTTGGCTGGTTTACTTCTTTCCAGGCATGCCTTCAGCTTTCAATTTACAGAGGTGGTTATTCGGTGTGAAATACGGACCTGACATTTTTGGCGCCCGACGTGGACCTCACTCGAGGAAATATCGAAATCCGGATAACCGACAATCACAGGGTGAAACAGAGGACCCGAGATTGCCCACTGGTAAGGAATTTGATCACCTCCACAATAACACGGTAAGCGAATTGATTTTATAAATCTTCGACTTATCTGTGTTAGTGGACAGTCTTGTTGCGATCTGTAGAACCCTTTTTGTTGATTTCCTGGATTATCTCAGGCGACAGAGGTGATATTTTCCGCTGTGAGGTCGCAAACCTGTGAGACCTTAGTCGCACCCGACTAACCATCCTCTGGGTAATTAGGGACTAGATAGAAAATATAACAGACCGGAGAGCTATAGACTGTGAGATTTTAATATTTCCAGCGAGGCCGGAGAGTCTAGCTAAAGATTATATAACAGACCGGAGAGCTATAGACCTGTGAGATTTTAATATTTCCAGCGAGGCCGGAGATTCTAGATAAAGATTGTTATATCCTAGCGAGATGTAATAATAAATATATTGCAGACTAGGAAATTGTAATATTTCGGCGGACCGGAGGCTGTAGACTGAGGAATTGTAATATTTCCGGCGAGGCCTGGGAGTCGTTGACCGAAAATTTTTATATAAATTACTTGTATAATATAGACTGTTAGGCATATGATTTAGTGAAGCGAAGAGAAGGGAAGCAGTATGTGAGTAAAATGAAGAAATTGATGGAAGTGTGTGGAATCCATAGAGGAGGGCGGCTGCAAGCCGGAGATTGGGCAAAAGGTATTCTGGAGCACAAAGGGAAGTTGGAAGGTAGTAAGTTGATGGAAAGTGCTTTAGAGGGATTTGCAGAAGAGGAAGTTAGGAATAAGAAAGGTATTGTATGTATTAGAAAACACAGGACCAGCCGACGCCCGGTAATGGCGTCCGTACCTCATGTTGAGTGTGTCCTCATTGTGGGTGGGAAACCCCCCCCCCCCGCCTCACAGCTGCGCACTGTGTTTCCAATGCGAGAGGCTGCCCACCCTGCCCCTGATGAGGCCACACCCGGCCCAACCAAATCAGTATGAAATAATCGCCTTGTTAATTTTGTCATTTGTAGCACATGCTGCAGTGTCTTTTCTATTTTTAGGTTCCATTCTAGTGTGCTGGACGCTGTTCACTGATGAAACAACACGTCATCATAATATAGAGCTGGTGGCCGACAGATTGGACTGTTACAGATTATGTGTTTGATGTTTTGAACGTAGATAATTCCTATACAATGGTGTGATGAATGATTGCAGATACAAATGTTGTTTTGCCGGCATTGAAAGTGTTAAGATTGTGAGACTAGAAGCTGTGAGTGTGTGAGTGTGTGACCCCCCCCTCCCTCCTGTAGTATGCTGTGTTTGGGAGGAGGAGGGGAGGGGGGCTGACTGGGTGGAGTCTGCAGGGCTGATGAGACAAAGGATTCCAATATGCACTGCTTTTAGATATATATATATATATATATATATATATCAGTTATGTCTACAAACCTAAATAAGTTTCTTCTCTTTGCGCATGCGCAGTTGTTTATAAAGTTACGATATTTTTGTGTCATGATGTGATCAGATTTCATGTGTTTTGATGTTAATTCAGATGTATTAAAATATAGATACTGTGAGACACGGGGTTTTGAAAATGTATGTGCCCCCCACCGTTCCCTATTTTTATATACAGTTTATTGCTTTGCAGTAATTAATGTTATCAGATATAATATTTTCTGTTTTATTGAATAACTAACTACTATTTTTTTGTTTTTGATTTCACACATGAGTTATGTCGTTGTAAAGATAAAATTTATTTTCGTCAGGAAAAAGTCATTTTTGTTTCAGGCTGTTGTACATTACAGGGGGTTAAACTAGTGCCCGACTTTGTTATGTTGAGATGTACACTACTTTCGCAAAGGGGGGAATGGTGAAGGAACTGATCAGGTACAATTTTGGTTTGTTTTGAATTAATTAATTTGGTTTCAGGAGATCTACAAAATGTGTATGAGACCCCAATGAGTTATCCAGATTAAATGTGTATGAGAGTAACCTAAATTTTGAGGTTTTTCTGTGTAGATGGTTCCAGATCTTTTCAGAATGGTGAATATGGCCCTGGGTAAGCTGTGCTGTAGTCTCCTCCCAATATGAGGTAGTGTGTAAAAGACCATCCCCCTCCAGCAAAGTTACACAGGAGGTGACGTCACTCACAGATTGGTCTTTACAGATTTAGATGGGGGAGAAGGCAAAACAAAAAAAAAATTGTCTGGACATTGTTCATTTGATGTCAAGTTTTTAGGAATTTCTTTTATTTTTTATTTGTTTTTGTATTAATCAAGTATTTGCAGAACCTGATAAAAGTGAGATTCTCAAAGTGTTCTGGATTATCAGATGAGTGTGGAGCAGTGTATAACATTTGGTTTTATTTTAGAGGATGAAGACGCCACCCTTTTGAAATGTTCTATCTATATGTGACATGGGTTTTTAATGTAAATTTGTAATAAAGAGGTTTTATTATACAGTATGTACAAGACAGGATACGAGGCACCAGGTAAATTACACAGAAACCACTCTCACCTTCTTGTTCATCTCAAGGAGCGGAGCTGGAGGTGCTCGCTGAGGCTGTAACCTGGCAGAAGGTAAGACAGCTGACATTTACACTGACTCTAGGTACGGTTTTGGCATCGCCCACAATTATGGGCCCATTGGTAGTAGGAACTTTATTGGATCATCGGGTAAGCAAATTGAGAGAGCGAGAGATGACAGACCTGACAACAAGGATATGTGCAGCCAGGTGTCAGTAAATTGGCTTGTCCCTGGATACAATAATGCCACCGCTAGGTTTGTAGCAGCCGGCATGATGTGCGCACGGCGTGACATAGGTAAAACAGCAAAGGTACCTGTGAAAAGTGCAGCCCGGCCAGATTACCCGTCCCAGCGACTGCAGAGCATACAACTACCCGAGGTAGAAGTGTATGACAATGTGCTCGTGTGTGTAGATCTGTTCTCAGGGGGGCCTGAAGCCCGGTCAGTATCTTCCCCACTGCAGACGTTGTGTGTAAGTTAAAACAGGAAAGAAAAAGAGACACGGCGCCACATGGTGCAAAGTAAAAGTAAGCTTAGGCAGGGGAGCAAACGTAGTTAAGAATAAGCTCACCTAGCCCAAAGGACACCAATGAGTGTCAAACGAGCATTAGGGCTGCCAGGTCCAAAAACACATCAAACTAAGTTTGTTGTCCAAAATAGATACTTTAAAAATAACTACCTATTGGTATTGGCCTGATGAAGGCACCAGTCCGGTGTTGAAACGCGTGCCCTTGACATTAAATTCTTGCCGTGATGTTTGTCTAAGTCCTCCAATTTTCTGTCCATCATTGCAGCGCCGGTGGTCCTATTTTTTATTATTTTTAAAGTATCTGTTGTGTGTAAGTGACAGGGGAACAATGTTATCCCAAGTATTGAACTGGTGTTTGTACAATGATAAGATGTCAGCAGTTCTCTAGACATTGTCCCAAGGTTAGTTTGTTTAATAACTGTATTTAAGAAGTGTTGTGGGAATATTAAATACTGAAGTTAAGTTTTATGTAAAGTTCTAGACCAGCCTCAGCATTGGACTGTTGGATGTGTCAGATAAAAGGTACAGAAGCGGAATATTCCCATTCGAAAACATTTTTATTTGTTTATTTTTATTTTTGTTGTGAAAGGGAAATTTTAGAGCAGAGAATTCTGTGCAGTGTATATGTGTATTTATAGATATATATATAAAGAAGAAGAATCAGTTTGTAAGTTTTAGTTACTGACCAGTGTGCACGTTTAACATAAATCTGTCATTGTTAATGTTTTTCTTCAAGTTAATTATCTGATTAAGATCAATTACTGATTAGGCTATGAAAAGCTTGTTCTTCACAGGAAGAGTCCAACTGGGAGCGGAAGGCGTGAGAACCAGATTCTAACAGAATGTGGACGGATAAAGGAAGGTAAACCGGTAGTGCCGAATGCATTCTTGATAGCACTTGTATTGATGGTGTATGACCTCACATATGCCCCAAGACTGCAAGGATCGATGTGGTAAGATCTAATTGGTATGTCCCAGGCTTTACAGCTGTTGCTGCTAAATTCTGTTAGAGCTGTTTGATTTGCCTACAGAACAGTCCTGGCAGACCGGTGCCAACCTTATCATACCTGCCTCCCACGAAGAGAATAGACCTTGAGAGGTCTTCCCAGGTAGAACGAACCAGATTAGAGTAAGAAAAATTGGTTTAAGACACTTGTCAGATAAACATGTGGAATCTGTGTATATTTCTGTGAGGTGGAGATGTTCTAGGCAATCAGCTGAGATCAAGGTACAAATCCTGCTGAAAAAGTATCACCAAGTGCAAATGAAATGTACCCACATATTCTAGGTGCACTGTCCATTGTAACAGAGAAGTTTTTCCTTTTATATATATATATATATATATATATACATATATATATATATATATATATATATATATATATATATATATATATAAAGGTGTTTGATGTCATTTGAGGGCCTGACATTATTGTATGTACTTAGAACAACGTTTATAATGTATGCGGATGATGTTATCACCAGATTAGTATTTAATTTAACAATTGACAAGAGTTGGGGGTGCCCAGCAAGTGCCAGTAAATATGAACTAAAAGACTTTTAACACGATGAACTCCATCACTGAGATGCGGCAGGCACAGCCTGAGCCAGTACAACGCGTATATCATGAACTGATGGCAGTGTCACAATTCTAAGCAGCCGCCCAGACAAGTAACTTGCCAGAGGAAGAGTACAGATGCGGAGGGTTTGATAGTCACAATACAACTCCACTAATCCGCCTACGTGGGATCTCACCCCAGGCTCACAACATGAGGTGCTATGTACAGCCTGATGACGTAAACTAAAGGAGACGGTGTCGGACAGATGAGAAGGACCAAACCAAGTCCTGATGACGTCAGCAAAGATCAAAGTAAAGACCAAAGACCTGAGTGAATCCGTCAGCAGGATCAAGTGTTTTGATAAGTGACTAGGAGGGGGTAATAATAACTCCCCCACTGGACACCAACGTAGTCTGACTCCACAATTGTGTGGGTTACCCTGAGGGTGACAGTCAGTGAAGAGCAGAAGACAGGAGAAGAAGAAGACGATGGTGTACAGGACTGGCAATGAACTGATGGGACCCGAAACCTGAGGGTGATAGCATTATGATTATTAGTTGAGGCCCTATTGTTTATAATGTCTGAGGTTTATAATTATAATGTGTGTAAATATGCCACGTTGCTGCAAATTACAATCTGAGGAGTTTTATGTGAAGGTGTGAGGTGAAGGTCACTGTGCTGCCCATGACCTGTCATATCTGCCGGGGTAGAAGTCCCATTAGGACAGTAAGTGACAGTGCGACAATTATTACTGTTAATAAAAATGTAGACCGGATTAATTATATATATATTACAACCAGCAGCGGTTTGTAGATTATATCAAGACAACCATCCTGTATCCTGAGGAGAATAGGGAAAGTTAGGACCACTCCGAAACCTTGGAAGTCCAGGTACAAAGGGGGGTTACTTATAAGGAGTAGCTTGTCTCAAGCTGGTGAAGAAATCCAAAACCCCTACCCGCCTGGTTCGAGTTGTCAGTGGTAGGTTGATAGGCAAGACTCAGGGATAGAGTAATAATATTTTTAGGGGGGACTGTCAGGGATCATTATCATGTATATTGTTTGAAAAATATTATCCTCACACATATGTATATACATTTCAGTTCTTTGTGTAATATACTGATATATATAACAAGTTTTTTGTTCATGTCGGACACACCTATGGAAGACACCGCCCCCTGGAATGCAAGAAGAGTGTACAGAAAAATTTGCAGCTGAGAAGCGGTGGGGGCTTGGGCACTCCCACATCCCTAGGGAGGGTTTTTTTCTGTGTGTTTCTTTGTTCTGAATAAAAGTTTTCAGTTTTTCCTCCTGGCTGACTGAGAGAAGCTGTGTACCAAACATCTTTGGCTGGTTTACTTCTTTCCAGGCATGCCTTCAGCTTTCAATTTACAGAGGTGGTTATTCGGTGTGAAATACGGACCTGACATTTTCAGACATCAATATAGAAAAGGGTTCTTTACAGTTAGGGAATGTTCACACGACAACACATAATACGTCTGAAATTACAGAGCTGTTTTCAGGAGAAAACAGCTCCTGAATTTCAGACATTTTTACAAGTACTCAAAATTGGAGCAGTTTTTCAATGGAATCAATGAAAAACTTCTCCGATTACGTCCCAAGAAGTGTCCTGCACTTCTTTGAAGCAGGCGTAATTTTACGCGCCGTCTTTTGACAGCGACGCGTAGAATTACAGCTCGTCTGCACAGAACATCAAGCAATGGGCAGATGTTTGCCGACGTATTGGAGCCGTCTTTTCAGGCGTAATTCGAGGTGTTAAACACCTCCATTACGTCTGAAATTAGGTCATGTGCACATACCCTTAGACTAGTCAAACTATGGAATGCCATACCCCAAGAGATAGTGATGGCAGATACTATGTCAGCATTTCAAAAAAGGCTGGATGCCTATTTATTTTCAAATGGCATTGAGGGTTATAATTAATCAAGCAAAGAATGACGTGTAATTTATTGAGAAAGATTGAACTTGATGGACCTGTGTCTTTTTTCAACCTATGTAACTATGTAACAACAATGGCATTCCTCTAGTATGTCATTAATTATTTCCCCCCTCCCGATCACCTCAGGGTCTCCAACCATATATACAGTATACCCCTTTGATTCTGTGCATTTCAACTTTCCCTAAGTACCCTTTAAATCCTCAGTGAGATACTAAAATAGCGGGAAAATAGTGGAAACACCCCAAAACTGACCCCATTTGGGAAACTACACCCCTTAAGGAATCTATCTAGGGGTATAGTGAGCATTTAGACCCCACAGGTCTTTTTGCAGAATTTATTAGAAATAGGCCGTAAAATGAATATCAACATTTTCTCAACAAAAAATGTTGCATTTTTTCATTTTCACAAAGGATAAAGGAGAAAAAGCACACCAACATTTGTAGAGCAATTTCTCCCAAGTACGGCAATACCCCACGTGGTCATAAATGCTTTTTCATTCGAAATTAATTAACCCTTTCAGGACTGATCAATTTTTTGCTTTTTCATTTTAGTTTTCCCCTCCCCGCTTTCCAAGAGCCATAAATGTTTTTTATTTTTCTGTCAGGAGAGTGGTGTGAGGGCTTATTTTTTTGCGGGAGGAGTTGTAGTTTCTAGTGACACCATTTAAAGTACCATTTAATGTACTGGGAAACTGAAATAAAATTCTTTGCAGGCTGAAATTGCAAAAAGGTGCAATTCCTTGTTTTTTGGGTTTCACTTTTACGGCTTTCACCGTGCAATAAAAACAACAACTTTTTTCTGAGATTTAATACGATTAAGGTGATACCACATTTATACAGTTTTTTTTATATTTTACTACTCTTACAAAGTAAAAATTATTTGTTAAAAAAACAAAACGTTTTGTTTCACACACAGGCATCACTTTTTTTATTTTGTGGTCAATTGAATGGTGTGAGGGCTTATTTTTTGCGGGACGAGCTTTAGTTTTTATTGGTACCATTTTTTGGTACATACAATTTTTTGATCACTTTTTATTACATTTCTTTGAAAATCTATGGTAACCAAAGAACAGCAATTTTGGCATTTTAAATTCTTTATTTTTTACGGCGTTAATAGTGCGAGTTAAATAATGGTATATTATAACAGTTCGGACTTTTACGGAACCAGAGATAGCAATTTTGCTTATTTTTTACATTACTTTAGAGGAAAAATGGGAAAGGGTTTTTTTTTGTACTTTAAATATATAATATATTTTTTTCACTAATAATAACTTTTTTTAACTTTTTTTTTTTGTTACACATTTTATTAGTCCCTAGGGGACTTGAACCAGCGATCATTAGATCGCTTGTACAATACACTGCAATAGTATTGCAGTATAATGTCATTTTTACAGGCTCCTGTAACAGCGCGATCACTGTTCCTGGCCGTTAGTCCCGGGTGTCAACTGTAATACACAGCTGACACCTGCAGAATATGGAGTGCATGAGCCCGCTCCATATATAAACCCCCGCACCACGACATGCTATTAAGTCGTGGTGTGCAAAGTGGTTAATGCGTAGAGGATGGTGCAAAGTAAAAATTAAAATTTTCCACTGATATACCATTTTAATGCACAATATGTTGTGCCCAGTTTGTGCCACTGAAGACAAATAACTCATACAATGTTGAGCGGGTTCTCCCAGATATAAGATGTCATATATGTTGACGTAAGCCGGTGTTTGGGCACCCAGTAGGGCTCAGAAGCGAGGGAGCGCCATTTGGCTTTTGGAGCGCAGATTTTGCTTGGTAATAGTTCTGTTTGGGGTTTTGCTGGTATTTCAGTTTATAATATGGGGGCATATGTAATCTGTAGTCATTTTATCTAAATATGTGTACTTTATCACGTGCAATACTAAGGGGATAGTTCATGTGTTAAAATGTCCATATGGCCTTCTATACGTACCTAGGCAGGACATGTAGGAAACTTAAAAAGAGGATTGCGGAACATATCAATAATATAAAAAAAGGTAAACCTGATCATAATGTTTTGACACGTTACAATTAGGCACATAAGTGTTACGCAAAAGGGATGTGTTTTTATTCTATTGAATGGGTGAAAATTAAGTATTTATAATCTTAATTTGAAATCTTTGCAACAAAACCGTAGACATACATATGCTTTTGCATCTCAGTCTACAATAAATGCCTTGGAGTGAGGACAAAATATAGGATATTCAGTATACCCCTAGCGTTTGTTCTGTCTCTTCATAGATAGATAAGGATTTGACATTACTTTTGCATTAGGCCTGAGCTAGTAGGCAGGGACATAGATAGGGGGGCAGGTGGGGCATGTGCCCTGGGCACAACTAAGATGGAAGAAAAGGGGCGCCGCTGGTACAGTCCGCAAAAACGTGTTTTTTTTTATAATTCTCTTGGACCATTGCACTGGGCATGCACCAAAAAGGACATGCGCAATGCAAAGGGAAGAGTACATGGCAGCGAGCATATTTTCAATCTGAAAATAAGCAGCCCGCGGCCAAGTGAGTACATTTGAGTGAGGTCGGTGCCGGAGTGGACCACTCCAGTCAACTGACCTGAGTCAGTGACTGGACTGGTTAATTCCCAGGCCGGCACCAACCTCACTCAGACCTGCAAGGGCGGGGCTGTCTGACAGGGGGCTGTTGGATCTATCTGCAATGGGGGGGCTGTGTGCCACTATCTACAAGGGGGCTGTATGCCTCTATCACAAGGTGTGGCTTTGTAGCACCATCTACAAGGGGGGACTGTGTGGCACCATCTACAGGGGGCTATGTGACACCATCTACAAGTAAGGGCTGCGTGGCACCATCTACCAGGGAGGGCTGTGTGGCACCATCTACAAGGAAGGGCTGCGTGGCACCATCTACAAGGGAGGACTTTGTGGCACCATCTACAACGGGGGATGTTGACACAATCTACATGGGGGGTGTGGCACTATCGACAAGGGGGCTATGGTATATGGCAGCATCTGCAAGGGGTGGTTGTATGAAATATCTACAAGGGGGCTGTGTGGCACCATCTACAAGGAGGTGTGCGTGGGTGGCACCATCTACAAGGGGGGTTTGTGTATGGCACCATCTACAAGGGGGGGCTATGTGGAACCATCCACAAGGGGGGCTGTGTGTGGCACCATCTACAAGAGGGGGCTGTATGGCATTATCTACAAGAGGGGGTTGTGTGGCGCTATCTACAGGGGGCTGTGTGTGGCCTATTTAATTTGTTTTCTTTTAAAGGGAATGTGTCGCAAATTAAACTTTTAAGTGTCGTTACTTATTTCTATTATATTTTTTTAAATTTTTTGCTGTATTTTTTTTTCTTCCATATGGTGGAAAGTATTAAAAATCAAATAATAATTTGACATGTTTTCCTATGTTGGCCACCAGGGGGAGCACTTCCCAGAATTACAGCAAGGTGAATAAGGCAAAGCAACCTGACTCACAGCTGCTGTAAATGTGGGAGGGAATCTCACCCCCCTCCCACAAGCCAGGAAAAGGTGTCTTCAAATTGCTAAGCAGTGTCCGGCAGCCATTTTGGGTGTGATTCTGCAGCTGGCAGAAGTTATAGGATACACCAAAAGGCTAAGTGTATGTTCACACGCTTACTAAACAAAGGGAAAACAGCTCCTGATTTTCAGCCATTTTCTAATCAAACTCGTGTTTTTTAACGGCCGTTTTTGAAGCTGGTTTTCTATAAAGTCAATGAAAAACGGCTCCAAAAACCTCCCAAGAAGTGATGTGCACTTCATTTTGGTGGGCGTCTTTTTACGTGCCGGTTTTGGAAAACAACCACGTAAAAAACGCCCTGTCGGAACAGAACGCCGTATTTCCCATTGAAACCAATGGGCAGATACTTGTAGGCATTCTGCTTTCGATTTTTCAGCTGTAAATATTGTGTGTGGCCTTACCCTTAGGGCTTATTCAGACGAACGGGATATACGTCCGTGCAACGCGCGTGAAAATCATGCACGGACCTATATTTGTCTATGGGTCTGTGCAGACAGTTGCGTGATTTTTACGCTGCGTAAAAGTCACGACATGTCCGTTCTTTGAGCGTTTTTCGCGCATCATGCACCCATTGAAGTCAATGGGTGCGTGAAAACCACGCACGTCACACGGAAGCACTTCCATTGGACGCGCGTGATTCGCGCAACTGCAGTGAAAAGGATGAATAAAAACAGAAAAGCACCACATGCTTTTCTGTTTACAAAGATTCAAACGGAGTGTCATAATGATGGCGGCTGCGCGAAAAGCACGCAGCCACGCATCATATGCTGCTGACACACGGAGCTGTCAAGTGCCTTTTGCGCAGGAAAAACGCCGTGTTTTTTGCGTGCGCAAAAAGCACACGCTCGTGTGAATCCAGCCTTAGGCCGGGTTTACACGAGCGTGTGCGTTTTGCGCATGCAAAAAACGCAGCATTTTGCGTGCGCAAAAGTCACTTAACAGCTCCGTGTGTCAGCAGCATATAATACGTGGCTGCGTGATTTTCGTGCAGCCGCCATCATTATGAAACTCCGTTTGGATGTTTGTAAACAGAAAAGCACGTGGTGCTTTTCTGTTTTTATTCATCCTTTTCACTGCTGTTGCGCGAATCACTCGCGTCCAATGGAAGTGTTTCCGTGTGACATGCGTGGTTTTCAGGCACCCATTGACTTCAATGGGTGCGTGATGCGTGAAAAACGCTCAAAGAACGGACATGTCGTGACTTTTACGCAGCGGACTAACGCTGCGTAAAAATCACGCAACTGTCTGCACGGCCCCATAGACAAATATAGGTCCCTGCGACGCGCGTGAAAATCACGTGCGTCGCACGGACGTATAACACGCTCATGTAAATGAGCCCTTAGAATGATGAAAGTGAAGTGAATGACTTTTCAGTTGACCGGTTCACACGCCGTGTATTTGACACGTTTGTTTTTTTTTTAAAAACGCTTGATTATACTTGATTTTGCGTGTTTGGGGGGATTTGTGTGTGTGTGTGTGTGTGGGGGGGGTGCTCGCCGCTGATTCTTCAAAACAGCTGATAAGCGGCTATGAAGTATCAGCGGCGCCCGTGCACACTCCGCTCTGCCACACACACACACGGGAAAAGTCTTAAAGGAGTCGTCCAGGAAAACATGGTGCCGCACCTGTCCTCAGGTCGTGTGTGGTATTACAGCTCTGTCCTATTCACTTCAATGGAGGTGAACTGCAATACCAGACACAACCTAAGGACAGGTGCGGCGCTGTGTCTCCAATCCGGACGCCCCTTCTGTCCTGAGATGACCAGACGGGGGAGGCGGGTGTCAGAGCCACCCACCGCCATCACTGCAGACAGAACCACAGAACTACGGCATGAGGGCAGGGCTTGTCCTGAGTGCACTGTCTCTTGTTATGGACAGATTTATAGTCACATGAACTCCGTCTGCATCAGAACCGGTAACCTAGGTCCGATCACATGACAGAGGGAGATCACCAAAAACCCTGTGCACCCTCACCCCGTCCATCCAGCCCTTTCGTGGTTATATCTGCTTCTGGGAAAGCTGGGTGACCACCATTACCCCTCCTACTGGAGTGTTTGGGGATGTGACTAATGAACCTCTCACACTCCAGTAGGAAGGGTAATGTAGGTCACCCAGCTTTCCCAGACCCCTGAACGGTAAATCTCTCTAGTTGTACTGAGACTGTTTGGGAATGTGACTAATGAACCCCTCAGTCTCAGCACAACAAGAGAGATTTATCGTTCAGGGGTCTGGGAAAGTTACATCATGAGTCCTTTATACAGAGTCTCCTGCACGACTACAGGGGGGCCCGTCGGGTGGGGGGCCCATTGGGGGAGGGGCCTGTTGGGGGAGGGGCCCGTCGGGGGTGGGGGCCGCCCGTCGGGGGGGGTGGCGGCTGTCGGGGGGGGGCACCCATTGGGGGGGGTGCCTGTCGGGGGGGGGGCGTCGGGGGTGGGACCGCCCATAGGGGGGGGGCCGCCCATCAGGGGGGGCCGTCGGGGGTCACGAGAGCGGCAGTCTGTGAGAGAGAGAGAGGGGGACAGACAGGGAAACACACATCTTACCTGCAGTGCAGCTGGTCTTCATGATGGCGCCTGCTATCTCCCTGCAAACAGCTGCTCTGCTGTGTGACCTGCGACTGCGCAGTACAGAGCCAGAGAGCAGAATCAATGGAACGGCTCCCGTTCATTGACTCCTATGCACTGTAGCTGCCGTATTCCATCTCTGTATGTGTCGTTAATCGACACATACAGAGATGAAAAACAAAATGGCAGCCCCCATAGAGAAGTAAAAGAAAGGAAAAAGAAAAAAGTAAAACACAAACACACAAATAAATAAAATGTATTTTAATAACATACTAAAAGCAATATTATATAAAAAAAAAATTTTGCGCGACACCCATCCTTTAACTTATTGTTATATGACTATATTGCTTTTAGAATGTACAAATGGTTTTATGCTCGAGTTGAAGAAATAATACATTGCAATGATTGGTGGAGAAAGCAAACATGTTGAGGGAAGGAAATGTCGGGAAATAAATTGGGGGGGGGGGCAATCTGAATCTTTGCTACGCCTCCACAATAGGTCAGCACATATTGCAAGAATATAAATGATTTCAGAATAGCATATCACTCTGTATTATTTACTAAAATGTATTTAATCGAAGGTGTATTTTTTAGTGGAGCCAAAGTATACAGTTCTATAGATATATATAATTAGTTTACAAAGATACAACTTAAGGCTGGGTTCACACGACCTATTTTCAGGCGTAAACGAGGCGTATTATGCCTCGTTTTACGCCTGAAAATAGGGCTACAATACGTCGGCAAACATCTGCCCATTCATTTGAATGGGTTTGCCGACGTATTGTGCAGACGACCTGTAATTTACGCGTCGTTGTTTGACAGCTGTCAAACGACGACGCGTAAATGGACTGCCTCAGCAAAGAAGTGCAGGCCACTTCTTTGCCACGTAATTTGAGCTGTTCTTCATTGAACTCAATGAAGCACAGCTCAAGATTTACGAGCGTCTCAGACGGCTCGCAAAATGCGAGGAGGAGCATTTACGTGTGAAACGAGGCAGCTGTTTTCTCTTGAAAACAGTCTGTCTTTTCACACGTAAATGACAGCTAGCGTGTGCACATACCCTAAAACTGCAATTTGGAGGCTACAAAAGATCATATAAAAGCGAACATTATATTCCAATATGCTTGCAATGGTGGGAAAGACATTTTTTTATTTTCCAATGACCACCTTGATTTATTAGTTTTTTTTCTAAACCACGGGCTATTATTGACTATGAGACTTCTGTTAAAAAACAACTAGTCAAGCATGCAGCGCACACATAACAAAAATGACCACAACTAAGAGACAGCATAATGGCGCATGAACACGGCCGTAATACAAATCCATTTTGTACAGATTCATAATCTTTCGCACTCAGACAAATCAATGCGCATATACCTTAAAGGGGTTGGCCACCGTCAGCATAAAATGTCAAAAATTCCCTACACAATAAAGAAAGCCTTTATAAGTAATTATGAGGACAAATAAAGTAAATAATGTATGATTTATGTAGCCTTCCCACCTTACCATGCTCTAGTAGAAGTGCTCTTTGCAGGCTTGTGTGGGCGGGACATGATAAAATAACAATAAGAATCTCAGCATGCATCATTCCCAGCACAAGCACAGCACAGCCTTCACACACACATGTATATATATACAGTATATATATATATATATATATATATATATATATATATATATATATGTATTTACACACAGAGATACATATATATTTATCTCGCTTTTATGTAGCGTCACAGGAGATAGATACATATCTCTCTGTATATATCTCAGTAGCGTCTCTGGCGGTGTCTGCGAGGGTCTCAGATAACATCTACAAGCGCTTAATATATATTTTTATATCTGCACAGTATGTATCTGCATATCTATATATACATATATATTTATATAAATATGCAGACTGTACAGATATAAAGATATACTGTGTGTATATATATATATATATATATATATATATAGCAATAGAAAACAGCAGCACTCACTAGAAACAAATGTGTAGGTGCCAAGCAAGTCGTCCAGATCCAAGGACAAGGCAGTATATAAAAATAGAAATCTTGCAGCACTCCAAAAGTGTGAAAAATAAGTGGTTTATTCAGCCAACAAACAGCGACGTTTCTGTCCTACAATAGGACCTTTATCAAGCATGGTGACATACTGAGTGATAACGGTTTATAAAGAGCAAAAGAGAATTTACATAATTCATCTCATTAAAATACAAATAAAGTGCAAAGTGACAGAATTACAGAGCATTGTGTATATGAATGGTATCAAGTACAATCAAAATATTGATACATAAAGTGCACGTGCAGATACATTTAAAATAAACAACATTATCGCATAATAAACATGCAATAATACATGATTACAACATAATCAAATATACAACAGTTGTGTCAGAACTAGTCACATTAGTTCCCCTCACCAATCAGAGCTTCAGGACCTTCATCATCCAAATTGCGTACAGGCTATATGTATAACAGCACTCAGTACACAGAGCATGGTATTTTAAGATATGTGGGTGTATGTATATAAGTTGCCGACATCCGGTTAGAGGACCGGAAGTTTTTACGTCGCTATGCAACAGGATGCTTCAGGAGCGCAGTGATGACAACGCATTCACCGCCCCGAGCACCTCCCTCGCAAAGCGTTCACCGTTGTCAAGCAACCATCAATCACAAAGCACTGTGTGATTAAAGAGATACATATTGTAACGTAGTTACCGCTGGTATCGTATATAGTCCCAATCAGGTAAAAGATCAAAACTTGATCTAAAAAATAGGCTCGTGGAGACAGTCAGTATTATTATAGCGATGTTTATAACGATTCATATATGTTGGCGGATACAGAGCACCCAAAGGTCCACACGCGGGTATACTAGATCCCTGTCCACACTTCCGTGGTCAAGAGGGAACTAGTCCCCAGGAACTCTAGGATCCAACCAAACACAATGTAATGTGTATGGGGAATCCCAGCAGATCACAAACGTGTAACGGACCTATGTTCGTCGATGCAATGCCAAGTCCGCAAAAGCGATATAAAAAAAATATATATATATGCCTGGGTATTTAACCCCATCTTATCTACTGAATATCACCATACGAGACAAGAAATAAGCAATGTATATAGATAATTATCTTTATTATATGGGCTGGGACTAGATCTAACACCAGCAATCAATTTTTGCAAATACAACTGGATCAATGATGATGAGAGAATGGTCCCGAAGTTCCGTTGGAATCTAGAATAATACAAAATAAATATGTTAATAACAAGGAAAAAATTACTGATAAAGCATAATATAATAAAATCATGTCACCAAAAAAGATGACCAATGAGGATCATATACGGGAGTACATGGAGGAGAGGGGGAGACAAGACGTTACACAGTAATCCTATCCACATTAAATTCTACATTGAGTCCGTTAGGTCTCAACGTATTCAATAAGAATATCCATTTCAGTTCCCTCTTATGCAAAGCCATATGTCTATCACCACCATTGTATAGTGGTGGAATATGGTCAAGGATCATAACTACCTGCACGTTTAAAACTCGCCTAAATAATCACAGATTTTCAATTAGGAAGAAAAAACTAGATCTACCTGTTGCAAAACATTTTGCTGAGAAAGGACATACTGAGAGAGATCTAAAATTTATGATCCTTGACCATATTGCTGATTTTAAATGCTCTTTTGCTCTTTATAAACCGTTATCACTCAGTATGTCACCATGCTTGATAAAGGTCCTATTGTAGGACAGAAACGTCGCTGTTTGTTGGCTGAATAAACCACTTATTTTTCACTCTTTTGGAGTGCTGCAAGATTTCTATTTTATATATATATCTAAATCGAGATATATCTTTATATAGATATTTATATATTTAAATATTTAAATATCTATATTTCTATATATATAGAAATATATATATGCTGGTGTATATTCATAATATATATATATATATATATATATATATATATATGAATATATATATATATATATATATATATATCTATTAGGCTTCAAGTGACTGTTCACTTGAGGCCTAGTATATCCCATTCTATATGCTCAGTTCTCAACATTGAAATTGCAACACAAGAAGGGCAAGCCATAAGGTTATGCAAATCCAGGAAGTATCAGGTGTCACTAAGATCTGCAAACTGTCACATTTTCAAGCACCTAGCTCCAATCTTTGGCATGTGAGAGGGGCATAAAAGCCATAATGAAATGAAAGCAACATTTTTTTAGCCACCTGTAACCTCAGAAATTGGAACAAGTGGTGTGGGATGATTGTTTGATGCCTCCTGTTCATCGACATGCCAGTTATCGCCATTTGTCGCAAACTGAGAGGGACAGAATTCTTGAACTGAGAGACCTTGGTTTATAACTCCGGCAGATCGCTACGCCCTTGGCCGAGATGTCAGCACTGTTCAACGTTGCATGTCCCGGAGGTTGGGAGAACAGGAATGACAGCAAAAGGTGCATGGAGGCGAACCTCTGCATGGACAGATCATCTGATTGGAAGAATGGCGCGTGAAATTGGACATCACAGCCCAAGCATAGGGCGGCAACCAGTGTCGTCACAAACCATCAGAAGGGGTTTGCACCACATTGGGCTACAAGACAGATATCCAGCTATAGGTGTTCCATTGACCATAGGCCACCGCTCTCAAAGGCTATTATAGTGCACAGCAAGACCGCAATGGAGGCTGAAACAGAGGTCTAACCTCTTTAGCAATGAGTCCCGCTTTTGTCTCGGATGCAATCATAGCCAGAAATTGGTCTGGAGACCAAATGGACAATGCCATGAAGAAGCCTTTACAAGGGAACGTCACACTGGTTCTACTCCCACGATTATGGTGTGTAGTGGCATAATGTACGGTAGCCGGACCCCTCTAGTCTTCATTTCAGGTACACTAACAGCTCGGTGTTACAATAATTTGGTCGTGGAACCAGTTGAGCGGCCATTTCTCCAAAGTGTCCCAGATGCTGCTTTTCCAAAGGACAATGCCAGGCCGCATGTTGCTCATGCTACTGTGCTCAGCCAGTGTGGCCTAAACATGCCACCATGGCTTGCAGCTTCTCTGGACTTGTCTCCCATCAAGCATATCTGGGATGTCATGGGTTGGCAATTGCAATGGGTGCTGCAAGCAGTCAATCTTGATGACTTGCGTGCCCAAGTGCACTAAGAGTGGCATAATGTTCCTCAGACAACAATTAATAACTTCATTGATAGCATGTCAAGGTGTGTATTTCTGCACGTGGCGCTCAGAATCGATATTGGAATATTTTGTTTCCATTTTTCTATAATTTGCAGATCATTAACATGTTTATTGATCCTGTGATTTCCACAATTCCAAAACTTTTTTTTCTTATTTATACAGGCAGATAAAATTCATCCCGAAAGTATTGAGATCTTTTCAATGTTATGTTGTGCTAAAATAAAAAAAGTTTTTCCGCATCATTCTGCACTCAAAACCCCATAATGACAGAGTGAAAACATAATTTTCCAAATTTTTGCAAATTTCTTAAAAATGAAAAACTCTTTGAAAATAAATAGGTATTCAGACCCTTTGCTATGACACTTTCAATTTATCTCTGGGCCTCCCATTTCTCTAGATCATCTTTGAAATGTTTCTACACTTTGATTGGAGTCCATCTGTGGTAAATTTATTTGATTGGACATGATTTTAAAAGACACACCCCTGACTGTATAAGGTCTCACAGCTGAGAATGCATATCAGAGCAAAAACCAAGCCATGACGAGAAAATAACTGCCTGTAGAGCTCAGTGACAGGATTGTGTGGAGGCACATATCCGGAGAAGGGTACAGAAACATTTCTGCTGCACTGAAAGTTCCCAAGAGGACAGTGGCCTCTATAATTCTTAAATGGAAGAAGTTTGGAACAACCAGGACAATTCCTAGAACTGGCTGCCCCGCAAAACTAAGTAATCGGGTTAGAAGGGCCTTCGTAGGAGAGGTGACCAAGAACACAATGCTCACTCTGGCTGAGTTTCAAAGATCCTGTATGCAGATGGGTGAAACTTCCAGAGGGTCAACCATCACTGCAGCACTCCACCAATCTGGGCTTCATGGACGAATGGCTAGAAAGAAGACTCTCTACAGTAAAAGACACATGAAAGTCCACCTGGTGTTTGCAAAAAAGCACTTAAACAACCCTCAGACTGTGAGAAACAAGTTTATGTGGTCTGATGAAACCAAGATTAAACTTTTTGGCCTCAATTCCAAGCGTCATGTCTGGAGGAAACCAGGCACTGCTCATCACCTGCCCAATACCATCCCTACAGTTAAGCATGGTGGTGTCATGCTGTGGGATTGTGTTTTTCAGCGGCTGGGGCAGGTAGACTGGTAAGGGTTGAATGAAAGATGAATGGAGCATAGTACAGAGATATTCCTAATGAGAACCTGATCCAGAGTGCTCTGAACCTCAGATTGGGCCGAAGTTTCACCTTCCAACAAAACAATGAGTTTAAGCACACAGCCAAGACAACTCAGAAGTGACTTAGGGGCAACTCTGTGAATGACCTTGAGTGGCCAGCCAGAGCCCTGACTTGCACCCAATCAAACATCTCCGGAGAGACCTAAAAAGTACTGAGTAAAGGGTCTGAATACTTATGTCAATGAAATATTTTAGTTTTTCCTTGTTAATAAAATAGCAAAGATTAATTCCATTCTGTTTTCACTTTGTCATTTTGGGCTACCGAGTGCAGAATGATGGGAAAAAACGAAATGTTTTATTTTATTTGAGCACAAGGCCTCAACATAACAAAATGTGAAAAAATTGAAAGGGTCTGAAGATTTTCCAAATCCATTGTACAAACACAAACAGCTTCTCTAAGGGTAAGGCCACACGGTGCGTCGTTGACGCGGTTTTGTTGCAGTTTTGTTGCGGTTGAAAACCGTATGCGGTTAACTGCATGCGTTTTTTCTCTGTAGTGCTGCAATTGTGTTGCATTTTTAACCCCTTCCTGCCACAGCCTTTTTTCAGATTTTTATTTTCTTTTTATCCTCCCCACATTGCAAAAGCCATAACTTTTATATTTTCCGTCGATATAGTCCTATGAGGGTTTGATTTTTGCAGGACGAGTTATAGTTTTTCGTAGCGACATTTATTGTGCCATATAATGTACTAGGAAACGGGGAAAAAATTATTTGTGGGGTAGAAAATGATAAAAACAGCAATTCCTCCATTGTTTTTTTGAGCATCGTTTTTACGGAATTCACTGTGCAATTAAAACAACATGTTAACTTTATTCGGTGGGTCAATCACATTACGGCGATTATTTTGTGTCACTAAATTCCGAGAGCCATAACTTTTTTATTTTCCGTCGATTAAGTGGTATGAGGGCTTTTTTTGCGGGATAAGTTGTCGTTTTCAATGATACCATTTTGGGGTACATGCGACATTTTGATCACTTTTTATTTCATTTTTTTTGTAGGAGATGAGGTGACCAAAAAATAGATATTCTGGCGTTTACAAATTTTTTTTTTTTAAGGCGTTCACCGTGTGGGTTGAATAATGATATATTGTAATAGTTCAGACTTTTACAGACACAGCGATACCAATTATGTTTGTTTTTTTATTTTACTATGCTCCAGGGGGAAATTGGGAAAAGGTTTTTGTTTTTAACTTTACATTTTTTTTAAGTTTTTTTATATACAAAAAAAAACTTTGCTCATTTTTACTTTTTTTTTATTAGTCCCCCTAGGGGACTTCAACCAGCGATCGTTAGATCGCTTGCACGATATACTGCAATACTAATGTATTTTATATTCCAAAATATTAAGTGTGTAGGGTACACGTTTAATTGGATTATGAAAATACACTGTCTAAATGTTTAAAAAATTTAATTTATTAAAGATTTAATGTAAAAAAAATAGGGCACTAATTGCCAAAGATCTGAATACAGGCGTTGGCAACACAGATCATAGAATCTTTATGCATTGATCTGTCTAACTGCCGGTCAGCACATATTATGTTGCAAGATTCCGGCGTAGATTCTAACTAGCTACCGCTCGGCACATATCATGCTGCAGTATTTTGGTTCAACGGCGTGCACTAGACACTGATGACTGGCTTAGACCAGTCATCAGTGTCTAGTGCACGCCATTGAACCAAAATACTTCAGCATAATATGTGCCGAGCGGTAGCTAGTTCGAATCTACGGCGGAATTTTGCAGCATAATATGTGCTGACCGGCAGTTAGACAGATCAATGCAATTTGTACCCCTGAGGACGCTCCTCTATGTGTATAGAGGCGCAGAAACGCGTTGGGAATCTTACATGTTTGTGGCAACTAGACAAACTATTATTTATTTATTACGTTTGTGGAGTGTTGTAGCGATGGGCTAATCATGTTCAAACTGTCATAGACACTTTCAATTTAGTGTGTTCAGTGGTTGGCTTTCGTTTACACTCCATAAAGCTTCTATGATCTGTGTTGCCAACGCCTGTATTCAGATCCTTGGCAATTAGTGCCCTATTTTTTACATTAAATCTTTAATAAATTGAATTTTTTCAACGTTTAGACAGGCAGTGTATTTTAATACTAATGTATTGCAGTATATCGTCTTTCTGACAGTCTTCTATTTAGCCCTTATTCACACGACAGGGTTTCCCGGCCGGGTGACGGCCGTTCATAAATCGGCCGTCACCCGGCTGCATTAGGAACAATAGACCCCTAATGGGGCTATTCACACGACCGATTTTTTGACGGCCCGGGAAACCTGGCCATCAAAAAAAGGGACATGCCCTATTTTCAGCCGTTTACCCGGCCGCCCGGCTCCCATAGAAGTCTATGGGGCCGGGTAATACACGGCCATCACCGGAATGTGTCCCGAGTGATGGCCATGTATTCCGTCGCTCGCGCTCTCTCTCCTCCTCCTTCTCACAGTGCAGAGTGCATGTGAGGAGGAGGAGGGTCTTCTTACGCTCCCTGTAGAAGTCGGAATCTCCAATCCCCGGCCGGGGATTGGGGATTCCGCTACAGAAGAAGTGAGTGACTACACTGTCCATATATGGACACAGCGACGTCACTCACTTCTGAAGCGGAATCCCCGACACCTTGGCCGGGGATTCCACTACAGGAGAAGTGAGTGACTACGCTGTCCATATATGGACACAGCGACGTCACTCACTTCTGAAGCGGAATCCCCGACACCTTGACCGGGGATTCTGCTACAGGAGAAGTGAGTGACTACACTGTCCATATATGGACACAGCGACGTAACTCACTTCTGAAGCGGAATCCCCGACACCTTGGCCGGGGATTCCGCTACAGGAAAAGTGATTGACTACGCAGTCCATATATGGACACAGCGACGTCACTCACTTCTGAAGCGGAATCCCCGACACCTTGGCCGGGGATTCCGCTACATGAGAAGTGAGTGACTATGCTGTCCATATATGGACACAGCGACGTCACTCACTTCTGAAGCTGAATCCCCGATACCTTGGCCGGGGATTCCGCTACAGGAGAGGTGAGTGACTACGCTGTCCATATATGGACACAGTGACGTCACTCACTTCAGAAGTGGAATCCCCTCCAGGAGAAGTCAGTGACTAAACTGTCCATATATGGACATTGAAGTCAGTGACTCTCCTGGAAGGGGGGGATGGGTGCAACCTACAGGGGGCTGTGTGACATTACCTAAAGGGGGCAGGGTGGCATTACCTAAAGGGGGCAGGGTGGCATTACCTACAGGGGGCAGGGTGGCATTGCCAACAGGGGGCTGTGTGGCATTACCTACAGGGGACTGGGTGACATTACCTACAGGGGGCCGGGTGGCATTACCTACAGGGGACAGGGTGGCATTGCCAACAGGGGACTGGGTGACATTACCTACAGGGGGCAGGGTGGCATTACCTACAGGGGGCAGGGTGGCATTGCCAACAGGGGGCTGGGTGGCATTACCAACAGAGGGCTGTGTGGCATTACCTACAGGGGACTGGGTGACATTACCTACAGGGGGCAGGGTGGCATTACCTACAGGGGGCAGGGTGGCATTACCTACAGGGGGTAGGGTGGCATTGGCAACAGGGGGCAGGGTAGCATAACCAACAGAGGGCTGTGTGGCATTACCTACAGGGGACTGGGTGACATTACATACAGGGGGCAGGGTGGCATTATCTAACGGGGGCCGGGTGGCATTGCCAACAGGGGGCAGGGTGGCATAACAACAGAGGGCTGTGTGGCATTACCTACAGGGGACTGGGTGACATTACCTACAGGGGGCAGGGTGGCATTACCTACAGGGGGCAGGGTGGCATTGTCAACAGGGGGCTGGGTGGCATTACCTACAGGGGACTGGGTGACATTACCTACAGGGGGCAGGGTGGCATAACCTACAGGGGGCAGGGTGGCATTGCCAACAGGGGGCAGGGTGGCATTACCTACAGGGGACTGGGTGGCATTGCCAACAGGGGGCTGGGTGGCATTACCTCCAGGGGCCTGGGTGGCATTACCTGCAGGGGGATGGGTGGCATTACCTGCAGGGGGCTGGATGGCATTATCAACAGGGGGCTGGGTGGCATTACCTACAGGGTGCTGTGTGGCATTATCTACAGAGGGCTATGTGTGGCAACAAATTTAAATGAAATTCATCCGATTTTAAAACGGACAGGGAAAAAAACGGATGCAAAACGGGTAAAAATCGGCTGTTAAAAACGGCAACACGGCCTGGAACGGAATCGGAACGGATGCAAACTTGACCCTGTCGTGTGAATAAGGCGTAAGCCCTGCCGGAGGCAGTGCTTAATAGGAGAATAAAGATGGCAGACCTGGGGGCCTTCATTAGGCCCCTAGGCAGCCATAGCAACCATCACCCCCCACGATGCGTTGCGCGGGGCACGATGAGCTGTTAGAGGGGTTGCCCCCCTCTTTTAATGATTTAAATGTTGCGGTTGCTATTGACCACGGCATTTAACGAGTTAAACTAGCGGGATCACGCTCAAGCTCGTTACTCTGAAGTGTCGGCTGTAACATACAGCCGACACTGGCATCGTATGGAGCGGGTTCACTCCGTGAGCCCGCTCCATACTTCCCCTACCCGACTTTGGCATATGGATACGTCAAATGTCGGGAAAGGGTTAAAGGAAATAATTGATGGACATAGTTTTCACCTGTGTTGAAGTTCGCTAGGTGTTTATAGTTCATTACAATGCATTGCAGAGCTGTTAGCAAAAATGCAAGCAGTTCAGCAACAACTTTGGCAGCGCCGTCATTAACTGCATGCAGTGGGACATTATGAAGATGCAGCTAACTGCACTACAAACACATTGTAATATAATAGCAGACTTCTATTGAAAAATGACTTGCTGCGGTTTAAAAACGCAACAAAAAAGCACCGTGACCGCACCGGGAGGCCTTACCCTAATAGGCACTTACTTCCTCACTTACTGCAGATGATGACTCATTGATTGCAGGAGCGGCCTTTGGGCGGAGCATCCCTCTTCACAGACTGATCTTGTATAGTGCCTGGGACGAGGCACTATATTATGCTGCCTCTACTCCTATCCTCTGGGTGTGTGGACAGGAGCAGAGGCTGTAGAATACCTTCCCTGCAATGGCTAGCTTGCAAGGGAGCTTGAGGGGAACATCTGAAAAGAAAGGCGGGGTAGCCCAGGTGGCACCCTCTACATGTCCGGAAGAGTGTAGTGCCCTGTGCAGTTGCACAGATCACACACTCCTAAGATTAGCTCTGCATCTTTGATAACTCTTTGATAAAAAAAAATATGGTTACGTTTATGTCTGATTGTGTGTCCTTTAACATAAACTACATTGATTTGCAGCTGATGAAAATTTGCTGTAAGGTGGCTGAAAAAACTTCATGCCAAAATCAATAGTCATTAACCCCAAATAATCAGAAATGTGAATTAACCTTAAAGCAACTTTACAAAGCAGCTTGAATTAGGTCGTAATAAATAAATCATGTCCTGAGAATGTTCACAATGCGACCTTCAGCCAAAAGGATCAGCATGCAATGCAAAACGTTCATACATTTAATGCAATATATCAAGCAAATAGACAAATTACTAAAATTGTCTGCATTAGTGCTATTGTTATCCCACATTATATCTTATCCTAATATAGTAGAAATATATGCAAATCTGAAATTCATTTACTGCAGTCATTTTTTGTTTATAGCCAATATTGCAATTCTTCTGCAGGTCTTTATAACTCCTTTTTTATAGCTTGCAAATGATGTGCTGTAAATATTGCAGATGGTATAAATTTGTGATAAAAAAACACCATCATTTTCCTGCATCTTGGTCTTTAAAAATCTATGATGTGCAAATAAAGTAAAATAAATGAAACCGAGGAGATAACATGTCAACTGGTCTACAAAAAGTAAATGATTTCCCTGCATCATCAGTATACCTTCCTAGTATACAGCTGCAAGGGCTTCTTTGAACATGGGGTTTCCATTGTAATGAAAGTAGAACAAAGTTTGTGATCAGCTCATTAATAACTCGTGTTCAGAGTAAACTTGCAAGGATTTCATGTGGTGGATGGAAACTGTGCTGCCCACAGATTGTAGAACTTGTAGCAATTATCTTTATTGATAAGTAGAGAACATAACAACACCAGAAGATTTTGAACATTACACCTTTTCGGTGTATGGAGGCGCTCAAAGTTACCTGCAGCTCAGTCTTGGGCATCGTTTACACGAGAGTGATATAGGTGCGTGCGACGCGCGTGATTTTCACCCGTGTCGTACGCACCTATATTAGTCTATGGGCCTGTGCAGACAGTCCGTGAGTTTTGGTCAGCGTGAGTCCGCTGAAAAAAACTCACGACATGTCCTATCTTTGTGCGCTGTTCGCGCATCACGCACCCATTGAAGTCAATGGGTGCGTGAAAACCACGCATGCCGCACGGAAACACTTCCGTGCGAACTGTGTGATTCGCGCAACAGCTGTCAAACTCTGAATGTTAACAGAAAAGCACCACGTGCTTTTCTGTTTACAAACATCCAAACGGAGTGTCATAATGATGGTGGTTGCGAGAAAATCTCGCAGCCGCGCATCATATGCGGATGACACACGGAGCTGTTAAGTGCCTTTTGCGCACGCAAAACGCAGCATTTTTTGCATGCGCAAAATGCACACGCTCGTGTAAATCAGGCCTTAGGGTATGTTCACACGCAGTAACCAAAAACAACTAAAAATACGGAGCTGTTTTCAGGCGAAAACAGCTCCTGATTTTCAGATGTTTTTGTAGCAACTCGCCTTTTTCGCTGCATTTTTTACGGCCGTCTTTGGAGCTTTTTTTCAATGAAGTCAATGAAAAACGCCTCCAAAAACGTCCCAAGAAGTGTCCTGCACTTCTTTTGACGAGTCGTCATTTTACGCGCCGTATTTTGACAGCGATGCGTAAAATAAAGGCTTGTGGGAACAGAACATCGTAAATCCCATTGCAAGCAATGGGCAGATGTTTGTAGGCGTAATGGAGCCGTTTTTTCAGGCGTAATTTGAGGCATAAATCACCCGAATTACGCCTGAAAACACTGCATGTGAACATACGCTAAAGCCTTATTCACACGAACGTGTCCATTTTGCGCGCTCAAAAAACTCTGCGTTTTGCGCACGTAAAAGCTCAGTGTGGCATCTGTATATGGTGCGTGGGTGCGTGGCTGCGTGATTTTCGCGCAGCGGCCATCATTATGACTAGAGATGAGTGAACCGGGACAACCGAACCCGGTTTCGGTCCGAACATTGCGAAAAGTTCGGTTTGCAGCGAATCCGAACTTCACCGGATTCGGCCGAACACGTTTTGACCGAACCCGGGCGGGCAGAAAAAACATTACAAAAATATTATACTAATCGGCAGCCACTTGTCTCAATCAATCATTGTCTTGGTGACGAGTCCCTCTTCTTCCTCCAGTCCGACCTTCTTTCCTGACGCGGCAGCCTGTCATTGACTGCAGTGGCCGCGGCAGCCTGTCATTGGCTGCAGAGGCGGTCACGTGACGTGCGTGACCGCCACTACAGCCTGTGATTGGCTGCAGCGGCGACATGGATGAAACGTTATCGCTGGAGGCCGGACAAGAGGAATGTAAGTATGAACGTATTTTTTATTACATTCAAATTTTATTTTCCGCGCGCCGAGCATGGTACTTTCAAGGTTGCTGAAAGAGTTAGTGCAGCCCATTAACTCTTTCAGCACCCTGGACAGTACCATGCTCGGCGCACGGAAATTACAGGTTCGGTCAGAACTAGTTCGGTCCGAATCGAACTTTTTCGTGAAATTCGGCGAACCAGCTGAACCGAACTTTTCATAAGTTCGCTCATCTCTAATTATGACACTCTGTTTTTATGTTTACAAACATAAAAGCAGGAGGTGCTTTTCTGTTTCCATTAATTTTTTTACTACTGTTGAGCGAATCACGCGCGGCACCCGGAAGTGCTTCCATGTGCCGAGCGCGATTTGCACGCACCCATTGACTTCAATGGGTGCGTGCTGCGCGAAACACGGGCAAGTATAGGACATGTCGTGAGTTTTACACAGCGAACATACGCTGCGTGAAAATCACGACCTGTCAGAACGGCCCCATTGACTTACATAAGTCTGTGCGACGCGCGTGATTTCCACGCGCGTAGCACGGACGTAAGACACGTTCGTGTGAATAAGGCCTTACAGTCATAGGCACCCCGTATAGTACCTTCAAGCAGCATTGTATTACAGAGATATTAAAGAAGCACTCCGGTTTTTTAAATATATTAGGTACCAATCCCCCCAATATATAAACTCAGCGAGTGTTACCTTATTTAGTTATTCCATTCTATCTGAATTCTTCTCTTTAGTTGGGTCATGTGACCTAAATCTGACCTGAATTCAGATAGAAACTAATATCTAAATAAGGTAGGAATAGCTTTTTGATTCAGTCTCATACCAATATATATATATATATATGTATATTCAAACATGATCTAACAGAATAAATTTCTTATGCTTCCATATGAAATTGGAGACATCCAAATATCTAGTAAGGCCTCAAATGCCTAGTGCAGAATTACGACTCTATACAACCAAATGGAGCCGTAATTTTGTCATAGTGTAGTATATAAATCAATTAACAAAGATAAAAATAGTCTGCACACAAAGCAGGCATAATATTATTATACAATATAAAGTCACATAAAAAATCACTGATAAATAGCATCCTTCAAAAATAATATAAGAAATCATCTTTTATATATAATCCTTTCTATACATGTTTAGGCGGTGTCTTTCAGAAACAATAGTTGTATGTCACATGAAATAGTTTATAACATTACTAAACTTACGCTAAATTCACACATTTTTTTGGAGGCTTGTATGTGATTTTTCGATCATGCTAACTAAAGCCTACCAAAATAAATGAATGTTACATCTATGACTATTTGCTTGTGTATGCCTCATCTAAACTCCTCCAACAGTTTATAGGGGAAGAAAATTTTGCACGCACCTTATAAATTTGAAGGCTAACTACATTTTTAAAAAACATTTGACATGTCATAGAGAGAGCTGTGCGCTTAGTTTCTGATCGGCTTTCCTCTGCTTTTTTTGGAGCTGTGTATGGACTTAATAGAAAGTCTATGAGTCCACACACCGCTCACTCGAGGAAAGCCGATCAGAAACGAAGTGGCACAGTGCTCACACGAGCGCATCTGCCGCTTTACTTTAGCTATCAGTGGCGGTCTCAGACCCCCACCGATCAAAACTTAACATGTCACTATGAAGTTTAGTTTCCCCTTAAATCAGAATCCAAACTGAAAATTGTCCGATATGAGGGAAACCCATAAAAACTACTAATTTGATGCTTTATTAATAAGGAACAAGTGCATAAACCATTTTCAGCAAAAATTGAACACACAAAAAAGTAACTGTGACAGTTATACTGTATATCATGTATATTATTCAGTTCAAAAATTTGTGGTAGATGCCTTAAAGTCTGTGTACACCTTTGAACTCCAATGTTTTAGTTGATTTTAACCAACTTTTCAATTGACTTTAATAATTTTTTTTTTACTTTTCAAGATACAGCTTCTATGTATACATAGAAGCCTTATCTTTAGCGGGCAGTAGTGGCCCGGTCCCCTTTCGCTAAACCCTGCCCACTTTGAAAAAAAAAGAGTTGGAGGCGGTGTAAAAATAAAAAAGTTGGCATATACAGCGTTTTGGTTTATAGAATTTCAGTGCCATTCTTAGGATTGGTGACTTTTTCAAAATTCAGCATGTTATAGGTAAGATTTTTTTCAGGAATTTCACTTCAAAGGCTTCTCTATTGTACTTCAAAAACGCATGAAAAATGCACAATGACACAATGAAAAAAAAATCACTAAATACATAAGTAAAAACCACTATAAAAAAGACACTTTAACCCTTTCCCAACATATGACGAAAATGAACGTCATGGTCGGCTGCTAGTTCCCGCACCAGGACGTTTATTTTCGTCAGTATTTCAAACTGTCACTCTGTGTAAACACAGAGTGACAAGCCCGCGCTGACAGCTGTTCAGTTCTGTCAGGCGTCGAGAGACCAATCACGACGGTCCCGGCCCCACGATCACTCTGATTGGTCAGTTACTGAGCAATCATAGTGCTAAACATAGTGGGGTAGGAGGAAATGCCGGTGTTCGGCTCTGATGGTTTGATCCTTCTGTCATCGTCTAAAAGTTAAAAAAGCTGAGAAATGTAACCCCTACACTGCCTCCCCAAAGTCCCTGTGACCCCACTATTCCCCTTATCCACCCGTTTCATTTTTTTTTATTTTTGTTTTATAAAAAAAAATATAAAAAAATAATACAATTATAATTTACCGTTCACATAGCGTTAGGTAGCGCCAGGTGTAGGGCATTACTTAGCGTATTTATTTTTGTTATAAAAAAAACTATTTTTATAATTGTTTTGTTTTATAAGTAGCGTTAGGGATTGGGCGTTAATTTGCGTTAGATAGGTGTAGCGTTAGTAAGGTACATAGTTTATAGTTTGTCGTTACACATTACGCAGTGTGTGTTAAAATTTTATATACATTTTATCTTATATATATAAGATTTTGATCTAGAATAATGGCTCGCCAGATGTTTACAGCAGAGGAGGCGTATGGGATGATGTGCTCTGATACAGACACTGCAAGCGAAAGTGAGGAGCAGTTTTTATTGACATTATCCTCATCATCTAGTAGCGACAGTGATGAGCCCCAAGCACAGCGGAGCAAGCCTAGTGAAAGTCAGCCGAGTGCTAGTGACCCTGATTGGCAGTCCGCCGCCACATTTATTCCCCAAATTCCTGATTTCATACCTGCCACAGGAATTAACATCAACACCACAGGATATAGCGAGGGAGATTTTTTTTTAAAATCTTCTTTTCAAAATATTTAATTAATCTAATACTAATTCAAACTAATTTACAGCATATGCCAACAATTTTATTTCAACTCACCTCGATTCATTTCATGCCAGGGAAAACAACTGTAAGCCAGTTGACAAAGCAGAAATGCTTAAATATTGGGGACTACTATTGAACATGGGCCTTGTAAAAAAGTCGACTATAAGATCGTACTGGTCGACGGATGTCCTGTACGATACGCCCCTATATCGTGCAGTGATGACGCGCAAGCGTTGAGGCCATAATGAGATTTATCCATTACAGTGACTATACACAATGCCCTCCAGCAAGTGACCCCAGTCACGATCGGCTATTTAAAATTAGGCCTCTTATAGAGCATTTCAATTTAAAATTTGCAGAGGCATATACCCCATATAAAAATGTTGCTGTGGATGAATCCCTGGTTTTATTTAAAGGGAGGCTAAAATTTCGGCAGTATATACCCACCAAGAGGGCCAAATATGGCATGAAGGTATATAAAATTAGTGAGAGCAGCACTGGTTTTAAATATTGCTTTAGGCTATACGAGGGAAAGGATACCCAGATCAACCCCCCACCCCCCCTGTTCCAATGTCTATTGGCCAGAAAAACTGTAGCCTGTGGCACAAAAGGACGTCTTTATGTTAACATCGATCCATGCAGATGAAAGCAGCCCTGTTCCTGTGCGTGGGAGAGATGCCACCATTTCTAAACCCCTCTGCATACAGCAATATAATAAAAACATGGGAGGGCTGGACATTGCCGACCAAATGCTGCAGCCCTTAAGGTATTAATAAGTGTAGTTTTCAAAATGGGGTCACTTGTGGGGGTTTCCATCATTCTAACACCTATGAGCCTCTGAAAACCTGGCTTGGTGCAGGAAAACAAAATGTAGTCCAAAATTTATAAAATTATTATTAACCCCTTAATGACCGCCGATACGTCTTTTTACGGCGGTCATTAGTGGGCTTTATTCTAGAGCGCCGACAAACTACGTCGCTGCTGTAGAATAAAGTAAACAGAGCAGGGAGCCGTGAAATCTCCCTGCTCTCAGCTGCCAGAAGCAGCTGAGGGCTGGGAGCGTCCCTGCTCTGCCGGGTGAGATCGATATTAGTATCGATCTCACCTGTTTAACCCTTCAGATGCGGTGCACAATAGCGAGCACCGCATCTGAATGGTTTTGCAGAGAGGGCGGGAGCTCCCTCTCATCTCACTGACACCCGGCGATAAAATCGCCGAGTGTCTGTGTCTTCTATGGCAGCCGGGGGTCTAATAAAGACCCCCAGGTCTGCCTGCAGCGAATGCCTGCTAGATCATGCCGCAGGCATGACCTAGCAGATGCCTGTCCGTTTTAAACGGACAGGCAGTAATACACTGCAATACAAAAGTATTGCAGTGTATTATAATAGCGATCGGAGGATAGTGAAGTCCCGTAGTGGGACTAGTAAAAAAGTAAAAAAAGTTTAATAAAGTTAATAAAAAAAAAAAGTGAAAAAAAAAAATGAAAAACCCAGCTTTTCCCCTTACAAAATGCTTTACTATTAAAAAAAACTACAATAAAGCAAAAAAGTTACACATATTTGGTATCGCCGCGTCCGTAACGACCCCAACTATAAAGCTGTTACATTATTTAACCCGCACTGTGAACGCCGTAAAAAATAAAATAAAAACCAATGGAAAAATTGCTGTTTTCTGTTAATCCTGACTTAAAAAAAATGTGATAGAAAGTGATCAAAAAGTCGCATCTACTCTCAAATGGTACCAATAAAAACTGCAAGTCGTCCCGCAAAAAACAAGACCTTATACAGCTATGCCGACGCAAAAATAAAAAAGTTACAGCTCTTCGAATGTGACAATGGAAAAATCTAAAAAATGGCTTGGACATTAGGGCCCAGAATGCCAGCAGGGGGAAGGGGTTAAACTTGTAAGTCTTCTAAATTGCTCAAAAATTATTATTTTTTTGTCAAAAGTGCTGCCAAAATAGAGTAAAGAAATGGAAATATATATTTAATAAAAATAATTGTACAGTATGTATGTACATATGTGACATATTGCAGTTAAAAATAGCGGAAAATGTTAATTTTGACAACATTTCTTAAATTTTTCTATTTTTTTATTAATTTACGCAGATCGTATCAGTCTACTTTTACCACTAAAATAAAGTACAACATGTGACGAAAAAACAATGTCAGAATTACTTGGATATTCTGCCTTGGTCATTAAGGTACAAACAGGCCCGGTCATTAAGGGGTTAAACTGCTGGCGTTGCTTGTATTTTAGAGCACAATAAAAAAAAACTGTCTCCTAGGGACATCTTAGGGTATGTTCACACGACAGCGTCAAAAACGTCCGTAAATTACGGAGCGTATTTTCCAGAATCCGCCTTGGAATTTCAGTCGTCTTAGAGGCGTAATTCCGGGCGTTTTTTTTTCGGGGCGTCATTTGGCGCGTTTTTGTGCGCGTTTACGCCGCGTTATTTCAGGCGTAATTTACGCGCGGAATTCGAAGCGCTTTTTGACCAAGTTCCATGCGTAGGCCAAATCCAACCCACTAGGGGCTGTGCTTGTATTCCAGGCCTATAAAAATGCGCAACCCACATCCCCAACTTCCCTTTTTCCCCAAATTAGTGGTTGTTGGGTGTTTTACACAATGAATTCAAGCATCTTAGGAGGGCCATCCCAGCATGACCAGCAGGGCGAACAACATGGAGAAAGGCGCATAAGAGTGCGGCGCCGCCATATGGGCCTGTTGATGCATGTTTTGCTGAACGTCATGCGCCGAAGAAGGATTCGCCAGGTAGGTTGGAGCAAGAATGGATTGTGTTCCAAATGAGTCCAAAATATACGCTGTTGCATATTCTAATGGACCATATGGTCACACTTTGTTTCCCAGGCACATGAAAGTCGGCGCAGATATTGGGTGCACCCCATAAATGTGTTGCGCACTGAAAGGGGACACATTGGGAAGCTTTATGAGGAGCTAAGAGGGTGAGTTTGTTTTGCGTTGTTTCTTATGCCAGTACATAGATGATATATTTCCCCAAACCTCCCTTGCTAATGCTCGTTTGAGGTACAATTGTGCGGCCAGGTGTGTTGCATGAGCCTGCAATTGCTGCAGCACACAGTGTTTCTCATTACAACCTCACATGTGTATCCAGTTAGGCCTAATTTGTTCACTTACACCACTGTCTCTGAGCCTATATATCTTGGGCCTCTAGTTGACCTCTAATTTATTTAAACCTGCGTACATGGATATGTCCTTTTGTGTGGAATCCAGCTGGTGCCTACATGTGTGTCATTTTGTCAGCAATCAGGCGTTTATGTTGCACATGCTATGTTATAGTATTTGACTTTTTGTAACTCTCTTTGTAAGGCAACCTTAGTTCTCTATGTTGTTCCCTTTTGCGTCTCAGGATGTATTTTATATTGTGTCTGTCTCAACAGGTTTCCAGATAAGTTCTATTCATTTGTGCGCATGTCAATCCCGGCTTTTGACAGGCTGGCTGAGATTCTCGGGCCCCACCTTAGGAGGCAGGATACCACTATGCGGACGTCCATTCCACCTGTTGAGAGGCTGCTGATCACGTTGCGGTGTGTTTGTATATGTTTGAGGGCTTGTTTTACACATTGTGCTGGATTGAGGTTAGGACTAGCCTGGCAACTCATGTGTGGTTTACTAATGTGTTTGCTAGAGTAATGTAATGTTGTTGTACCTTGTAAGGAGTTTTGTCTAATTATGTTTTTTTTCTGTTTTTTTCCAGATTTCTTGCAACAGGAGAGAGTTATTAATCCCTGCACCTGCAGTTCCATGCTGGCAAATCCACCATCAGTGGAATTGCCAGGTGCACATGCCGCGTGATCTGGCAGTATTTGCAGCCCATTGCGATGCCCAGTCCGACTCGTGAGATTTGGTCGCAGGTAGCAGCAGGCTTTCAATCTGTGGCCAATTTCCCCAATTGCATAGGCGCCGTCGACGGTAAGCACGTACGTGTGCAGCAGCCACCTCGGTCAGGATCACATTACTTCAAGTATTTTTCAGTGGTCCTGATGGTGGTGGCTGATGCATCGTACAAGTTTGTTGCTATTGACGTCGGCGCATATGGAAGCACTGGGGACTCCCGGGCGCTACTGACATCAAATTTAGGGAGACACATACTGACAGATCAGGTAACTCTACCTCCTCCCCAACCTCTTCCTGGTACCATGCACCCAGTCCCCTTCGTTCTGGTATCGGATGAGGCTTTTCCACTGATGCAGAACCTGCTGCGCCCATACCCACGGAGGAGACTAGATGCCCGGAAGAGAGTCTTCAATGAGAGGCTGAGCCGGGCACGATGCTTCGTGGAGTGCACCTTTGGGATCATGGTTAGTAAGTGGAGGATCTTTACCTGTGCACTTCAGTTGGATGCGTCCACAGTTGATGGGGTCATTAAAGCTGCCTGTGTTCTTCACAACTATGTTCTGGATCAGGAGCATGGTGACGTGGAGGTGGAGACACAGACAGCTTTCCGTGACCCCCACATCCACTGGAATTTAGGCAGACCATCCAACCGTGGAGTACAGGTGAGAGATGCCTTCACTGACTACTTCATGAGTCCCGAAGGTGTAGTGTCCTGGCAGGATTCCAGCCGCAGTGAGCAGCAGCCCATCCCGGAGTAGTCGAAAGAACATGTTTCGGATTTGGCAAAGAAAAATGTGGATACGGATCAGACATCCACCCCCCTTCTGAGACACTATGTGTTGGAGCAATGTGGCATGGGGGAAGGCACGTTCAAACGGCTGGAACCTGACAACTGTTGGTAGTGACAATCTGCAGTAATGGTGGAGATATCCGAGCACCTACAAATATGTGTGTTGGCAACTCTGAAGATAATTAGTTGTCTTGCTTTGTCCATGTGTCCGTTTGTGTTTATACCAATGTTGTGGGTTGTGATATTAAAAAGTTACAGCCAATAAAACTACTGAACTCTTTTACTTTCCGGCTAGGTTACATATTGAGCAATTACATCATTGCCTGAAATGCTCCTTCAATCATCCCAACAAAATGTTTGTACATGAAAAACATTCAAAACATGAACTCATAACATGAGTGGTACACAACACAAGGGAAGGGGCTACATTTGGGTGAAACGGGGAGGAGAGTCATAATTTGAAGGGCCAGGAAAATGGGGTGGGAAATGTTGGGTATACATCCGGCTAAAGCCACTGGTGGCGTATTGGGAGGGTGGGTAAGGGAACCTAGGTTCCATGACCTGGGATGAAGCAGAGGGAATGGCTGAGGAGGGTGGGGGCTGTGGTGTCTCTGTCTGGGTGGAGACACTGACGGGTCGTGGGCTCAGGGGCATTGTGGCCGATGGCTCCCTCAAACCAGTGGCCCGATGGAGTTGGAAGACAAGCTCCTCGAGGGGTGAGAGTGGGGCTGCGATCTCAAAGGCTGCCCCCGCGGCTAGAGTGTAAGCCATGTAAGAGTGGCAAACATGGCGTTGCAACTGGCGGCAGCGAGATGCAACGGCGTAGCCCAAAAAATCGTACTCATCATCGCCGTCGACCCTCCGGATAAAGGACATGGCGTTCGACTCAACTTCCAGTTGCCGTTCCATTGTCCCGAGGGTCCTCCGAGATCTGTGTCGTGTGGGAGGAGAGTGGGTGGGGGGTGGCAGAGGGGTTGGGCTAGCAACTGGCATCTGGGTGGCAGCAGGTGGGGCAGTATTTAGATCGCCCACTTCGGAGGACGGAGAGAAGGCACAAGGTTCCGCCTCTGATGGCGATTCGTGCTCCGCTTCCGCAGGTGCCTGCCGAGAAGTGGAAGGAGTTGGATCCCTGTCCCTCAGCTGCTGGGCCTGTACTACAGGGGTATCCTCCTCCATCGGGGGCCGAACATTGCCCGAGGATCTGAGAATGTTAAAGGAGAATATGATGTATTTGGGCAGCACACGTCTCTTATCCTTTCTTTAAAAATTGCTGAACAATACCTAGCCCTCAACCCCTATGCCTACCAATGCGCTGCAATACACCATTAAACAACACGTAGTGCTTTACAAATGGATGTAAAAACTTACTGGCGGAGTGCCCTGTTGGGCAGGAGGAACAGCAGCTGCTCGTGGTACGGGCATTGTGAGCCACTCCTCTCAGCCTTCTTCATGTCCCGCATGAACCTGTCACGGACACTTTTCCAGCGGGTCTGGAGGTCTTTCTCTGCAACAAATAGGCAACATGAACTCTGGACCCCAAGATGACACAATTCCTTTCAAGTCAATGTACCCTTGGTCTGTAGTTTATAAATAAAGTAAAGTGTGGGTTCAAACAAACACAGCTAAGGTGTGTGTATTTTAGATTCGAAAATGTACTTGCTCCTTTACGCCTGTCATCAGAAAAACATTGCTGGGCCGAGACACACCATTTCCCTGTATAAACACTAAACATCATGATTCTATTGACCTACATGGACACATGACAAACACTCACCAATTTCGCCCTGCTCCTTATTGGGCCACCTCACCCAGTCGGGGTACAGCGCCACGCATATCTCCTCCCAGGAGTCCTGTCTCAGGGCCCGATTGGAATAGCCTGGCACCTGCTTATTCCATAGATTGGTGCGAGACTCCACCTTTAAACATACCAAGGCAAATTAAAACCAAACAGAAATGACAAATCAAACTGTAAGGAACGTGCATTAACTTTGCCAGATGCCTTAGTTTATGCAGTGCCACAAAATAACAACACACACATGGTAATCTTTTTGTTGAATAAATGTGAAAGTGATTAGAATATGTTTAAAAGATAACATTTTGCATGGACTCCATCTTGTATGGTAGGCGTCCATTTTGGATCGTTGGAATCCATCTTTTGGCCTGAAGGAGCCATCTTGAGATTAATAAGTAAAAAGTAATATGTCAGCAGATGTCTTGAAGCAATTCTATGTTGTGTTCTTGAATTGAATGTTTTATTACTCTTGTGAGGAGCAGATCAAATAGCCTTGGCCGAATGAACAATGACATTGTTTACCATGAGGGAAGGGGATTCAGCCCTCTGTTTAAAGGAACAGTGTCATCACAAATGTTTTTTTAATATGTTAAAGATGTTAGTGCTTTATTAAAAACGTTTGGATTAATTTGTGTGTTTGTATGTTACTTTTTCTTATTTTTACACTTTTTCTTCCCTATTTGGGCTGTCATTTTTTTTTCCATTTCTGTATGTGTCGATTAACGACACATACAGACATGGAATACGGCAGCCACAGTCCCATAGGGACTGCGAACGGGTCCCGTCCCATCCACTTCTGTGTACGCCGTCTGTGTGGGAACTGCGCATGCGCCGCTCCCACACAGTCCAATTTGAAATGCGCGCCGTCCGGCGCCATTTTCCTGTGGACCGGAAGTCGCGGCCGGGCAGTAAGATTACTACTTCCGGTCGCTGTTTCCGGACTTGTGCACTTGGACCAGCGGCAGCAGACGGAGCGGACGGGCCGGAGGGAGCCGCGGCGCCAGGAGCAGGTAAGAGATTTCTATGTATGTTCGTGTTTGTGTGTGTTTACTACTGTATGTAAACATACTACACTGTGTGTTAGCTCAAAAAATGGCGACACACAGTGTAGGAGGTTAGACCGTTCAAACCCCTCGTTTATCCCGGCACTAGCCAGGATAAAGGAGGGGGGGATTCTCAGAGCTCAGTAGAGCGAGTGCTTTTTTCCCAATTTTGCAGCAAAAAGCAATGTGGTTGCTTTACCACATGCAATACTGCAATTTTGGGAATAGCTCCATCTAGTGACCAGCAATGGGAAATATTATAAATTAGAATCTAATTTATAATATTTCCTGACTCGTGAAAAAAAAAAAAAAAAATTGAACAATGTTTAATCACCTACACACTAAATGTTTAACCCCTTAACGCACCATGACGTAACTGTACGTCATGGTGAGCAGTAAGTTTGCGCACCTTGACGTACAGTTACGTCAGTGCTTTGACAGTTAACCGCCGCGCGGCGCTACACCGCAGCGGCGGTTAACTGTGCAGGGTGTCAGCCCTGTTCTCCCCGTTGCCGATCAGCGGCCTGCCGCCGCTGATATCGGCAGTTAACCCCTTAATTGCGGCGCTCGATTTTGAACGCCACAATTAAGGTCTTTAGCGCCGATCGGCAGCCCCCATGTGAAATCACGGGGGCTGGCGATGGTACCCATGGCAACCGGACGCCAGACAATGGCTTCCGGGTTGCCATGTACAGAAGCCTATGAGGACCACCCCGAGGGTGGTCGTCGTAGGCTTCCTTTCAGTGTGACTGTCTCGTCACAATGACAGTTGGAGTGCATTACACTACATGTGTAGTGTAATGTATTCCAGCAGCAATCAGAGCTGCAAGTCTAAGTGTCCCCTAGTGGGACATGTGAAAAAAGTAAAAAAAAGAATAAAAATGTTTTAAAAAAAGTGTAAAAATAAAAGTTATAAGTGATATAAACAAGAACTGCTTTTTTTCCTATAATAAGTCTTTCATTATAGGAAAAAAAATGAACACGTAAAAAAAAAGTACACATATTTGGTATCACCGCGTTCGTAACGACCCCAACTATAAAACTATAATATTATTTTTCCCGCGCAGTGAACCACGCAAAAAAAAAAAACGAAAAACAATGCCAGAATCACTATTTTTTGGTCACCACCCCTCACAAAATATGTAATAAAAAGTGATCAAAAAGTCGCATGTAAGCCAAAATAGTACCCATACAAACTACAACCCGTCCCGCAAAAAACAAGCCCTTACACAGCTTTTTTGACTGAAAAATAAAAAAGTTACGGCTCTCAGAATACGGTGACACAGAAAATACATTTATTTTCTAAATAAGTGATTTTATTGCTCAAACGCTGCAAAGCATAAAAAAACCTATATACATATGGTATCGCCGTAATCGTACCGACCCGCAGAATAAAGTATAATAGTCATTTATAGCCCAGGGTAAACGCCGTCAAAAATAAATAAAAATCATTGTCAGAATTGATGGTTTTTGGTCACCTGGCTTGCCGAAAAATTGAATAAAAAGTGATCAACAAAATCGCATGTACCCCAAAATGGTACCAATGAAAATTACAGATTGTCCCGCAACAAATAAGCCCTCACACGGCTCCGGTGGTGAAAAAATAAAAAAAGTTCCGGCTCCCAGATTATGGCGATGCAAAATGTGCAGTGTTCCAAAAGTGGATAAGATCGGGCACCATTTATCAGTGCGACACTGGCCACATATCTGTGGGTTATTATTTATTTACAACCATTATTATACCCTCTTATTATGCCCCTGATGTACTCTGCCCAGCCTACATGTGCCCCAACATTATAAACTGAAATACCAGCAAAACGCCAGAGCTACTACCAAGCAAAATATGCGCTCCAAAAGCCAAATGGCGTCCCTCCCTTCTGAGCCCTACAGTGTGCCCAAACAGCCGTTTATGTCCACCGATATGGCATCGTACCAAAAAATGGTACCAATAAAAACGACAGCTCGTCCCGCAAAAAATAAGCCCCCACACCGCTCTATTGACAGAAAAATAAAAAAGTAGTGGCTCTTGGAAAGCGGGGAGGAAAAACGAAAAAGCAAAACATGAATCAGTTCGTAAAGGGTTAATTACTTTCTAATGAAAAAACATTTATGACCACATGTGGGGTATAGCCGTACTCGGGAGAAATTGCTTTACAAACGTTGGGGTGCATTTTCTCCTTTATCTTTTGTGAAATTGAAAAAATGCAACATTTTAGTGGAAATAATGTTGATATTAATTTTCACGGCCTAATTCTAATAAATTCTGCAAAAGACGTGTGGGGCCTAAATGCTCACTATACCCCTAGATAGATTCCTTAAGTGGTGTAGTTTCCCAAATGGGGTTACTTTTGGGGGGCTTCCACTGTTTCGGTCTCTCAGGGGCTTTGCAAATTCGACATGACACCCAAAAACATTCCAGCTAAATTTGAGCTCCAAAAGCCAAATAGCGCTCCTTCCCTTCTAAGCCCCGGTGTGGGTCCAAACAGTAGTTTATTACCACATATGGGGTATTTACGTAATCAGGAGAAATTGTTTTACAAATGTTGGGGCGCTTTTTCTCCTTTATTCCTTGTAAAAATTAAAAATGGCTACCTTTTTTCAGAAAAAAAGTAGATTTTCATCTTCACATACTAATTCAAATAAATTTAGCAAAAAAACTGTGGGTTCAAAATGCTAACTATACCCATAGATAAATTCCTTGAGGGGTATAGTTTCCAAAATGGGGTCACTATTGGGGGGTTTCCACGGTTTTCTTCCCTCCAGTGCATTGCAAACGCGACACGGGACTGAAAACTATTCCAGCAAAATCAGAAATCCAAAATCCAAATGGTGCTCCTTCTCTTCTGAGGCCTGCTGTGGGTCCAAACAGCAATTTATTACCACATATGGGGTATTGCTATAATCGGAAGACATTGCTTTACATATGTTGGGGTGTTTTTTCTACTTTATTCCTTGTAAAAATTTAAAATTTCCTAATTTTTTCACAAAAAAAGTAGATTTTCACCTTCACATACTAATTCAAATAAATTTAGCAAAAAAACTGTGGGTTCAAAATGCTAACTATACCCATAGATAAATTCCTTGAGGGGTATAGTTTCCAAAATGGGGTCACTTTTGGGGTGTTTCCACTGTTTTGGCAGCACAAGGCCTCCTCACACCTGACATGGTACCTAAAATATATTCTAATAAAATAGAGGCCCAAAATCCACTAGGTGCTTCTGAGGCCTGTGTTTCAGTCCATGACCGCGCTAGGGCCACATGTGGGGTATTTCTAAAAACTGCAGAATCTGGGCAATAAATATTGAGTTGCATTTCTTGGGTAAAACCTTCTGTGGTACAGAAAAAATTTATTACAAATGAATTTTTGAAGAAAAAAAATGAAATTTGTAAATTTCACCTCTACTTTGCTTTAATTCCTGTGAAACGCCTAAAGGGCTAAAATACTTTGTGAATGCTGTTTTGAATACTTTGAGGGGTGCAGTTTTCAAAATGGGGTGATTTATGGTGACTTTCTAATATATAAGGCCCTCAAAGCCATTTCAGAAGTGAACTGGTCCCTGAAAAAATAGCCTTTTGAAATTTTCTTGAAAATATGAGAAATTGCTGCTAAAGTTCTAAGCGTTGTAACGTCCTAGAAAAATAAAAGAATGTTCAAAAAACGATGCAAACATAAAGTAGACCTATGGGAAATATAAACTAGTATGTATTTTGTGTGGTATTACTATCTGTTTTACAAGTAAATACATTAAAATTTAGAAAAATGCAAATTTTTGCTAATTTTCTCTAAATCTTGGCGTTTCTTACAAATAAATATTGAATTTAATGACAAAATTTTTTCAGTATCATAAAGTACAACATGTCACGAGAAAACAATCCCAGAATCGCTTGGATAGGTAAAAGCATTCTGGAGATATTACCACATAAAGTGACACATGTCAGATTTGTAAAAATGGGGCTGGTCCTGAAGGCCAAAACAGGCTTAGACACTAAGGGGTTAATTAAAAAAAAAACAACATGTTTTGCTGGCAACACATTCCCTTTAAATGATTTAAACTTATCTGCAGTCTCCATTCTCTAGTGAGATAAGAAGTAGAGACAAATTAACTTGTGTCTCTGAAATGTGTGTCTTCCCATGGGACAAGGTTCAGGCCACCTGGGACTTGGAGGGTGAAGAATTATTATAATGCATTGAAATATTCTCATTGGCTGAATCAGAGTCATTATCATATTGTAGATGATTGGCTGAACCCAAAGCCTACACCTTTCCTGTCATTTATACTTATATACTTGTTTGGATCAATAAAGATCAGAGAAGGATTTTGAGCATACAAGCATGGTCTCTTGTGTTGTCTTTTCTCTCAGATATATATATCTATCACCTATGATTTGGAAGCTGGATAAATCACTGGAGGGCGGGTATCGGTTGACATACCCATTACAAATTTCAGTCTAATATATTTTGACCCATGATTGCGTTAACAATCCCCTAATCACATTACAAATATAACTGTTAATCTAAGTACGGTGCTTACTTCATCAAGTAAAGTGCGTAATGCTACCCGCGGGGGTTGTACGTGCAAGGAAATGCAAGCAAGGAGGGATTGTGTGGTGGGGACCCATTGCTGTGCTCCAAACACACAGCAACCATCCGCAAGTGCAAATTGCAAATTCACACATAAAGAGCACATGTGCGTCAGACCTTCAAGACAACATAAATGAGATACAAATATGCCGCGCACATTGCGGAAAAAATGGGCCTACACAGAGCAAACGACAAGAAAGCAATGTGGGCAGCTTTAACATTGAGGAGTTTCAAACAGAGAGAGTGGACAGTTTGTTAGTTAAAAACAGCTACACATGCGCCGTGAGGTCTGTGCGCAATTGCATGTGCAGTTGTTGCTCCCCAAATGGCATGCTCCAGAAGACAAGTTCAACAGTACATATATTGCATTGGGTATGGGTAGATTGTGGCCATGTATGTAAAGATGCACAGATTCACAAAACACATGACAGAAAATGATAAAAACAGGGCCTAGACACATGGTTGCACCTGCATAGTGTCTTCAGTGTACAAGCAAATTCCCCCCCCCTCTCTTAATTAAACCCAATCCAAGCAACATTATGCCTATCATTTGGTACTTACTTCTAAGATGAGGGCATCCACGTCTATGTGCATCCTCCTGTACGTGGGGGGTGCCATGCTGAAGCAGTCAAATCTTAGATTTTTATTAACTAGCTTCCAAATGCCTAAAATGGCCTTTGAAAATGGCTGCATTGGCAACACCCCTTGGGGGAGGGCTTTTGAAGGTTGGGGCGTATTTCGGAGCGTAATTTCACGCGTATTTTCATCCGTAATGCCACAAAATACGCGCACAATGGGCGTCCAAACGCCTCAAACACTTTTCTGCATACGCCCCTAGAAGTGACAGGTCACTTCTTTGACGCGGGCGTCTATTTACGCGCCGTCTTTTGACAGCGACGCGTAAATTTACGCCTCGTGTGAACAGACAAGCGTCAGCCCATTGCTTTCAATGGGCAGCTGTTTGTCAACGCATTCAAGACGTAATTTCGGGCGTAATTCAACGCGTTAAACGCCTGAATTACGTCCGTAATTAGTGCGTGTGAACATACCCTTAGGGTATGTGCACATGATAACGACAATTACGGCTGAAATTACGGAGCTGTTTACAGGAGAAAACAGCTCCTGCATTTCAGACGTAATTGCTCGTACTCGCGTTTCGAAGTCAATGAAAGTCAATGAAAAACGGCTCAAATTACGTCCCAAGAAGTGACTTGCACTTCTTTGATGACGCTGTTATTTTACGCGCCGTCTTTTGACAGCGACACGTAAAATTACAGGTCGTCGGCACAGTACGTCGGCAAAACCATTGAAATGAATGGGCAGATGTTTGCCGACGTATTTGAGCCGTGTTTTCTGCCGTAATTTGAGGCGTTAAACGCCTAGTTTACGCCTGAAAATAGGTTGTGTGAACCCAGCCTTAGGGTTAGACAGTTAAAAGTTAGACTAGTGAGTGGGCACCCTTTTCAGGGCAGTCTCACTACTATATAGGGTCACTAATAAGGAAACATTTTTCTAACTGTTTCTTGTGTGTGATTTTCTCCCCCTCTCACCACTATTTTATATATATATATATATATATATATATATATATATATATGCGAGTGATTCCTTGACCTTATTTTAACAATAATTGTAAAAGTTACTTTATGTTTCCTCTTTGTTTTGTACTTAGATTTATGATTTGATTCAGTGATAAATTCAGTATCAGGGCGGATTCACACGAACGTGAGCGTTTTGCGCGTGCAAAAAACGCTGCATTTTGCACGCGTGGCAGTAGCGTAACAGCTCCGTGTGCCCTGTTCATATGAATGCGCGGCTGCGTGCTTTTCACGCAGCTGCCATCATTATGACACTCCGTTTGGATGTTTGTAAACAGAAAAGCACGTGGTGCTTTTCTGTTTACATTCATTCTTTTACTGCTGTTGTGCGAATAACGCGCGTCCCACGGAAGTGCTTCCGTGTGGTGCGCGTGATTTTCACGCACCCATTGACTTCAATGGGTGCGTGATGCGCGAAAAACGCTCAAATATAGAACATGTCGTGAGTTTTACGCTGCGGACTCACGCGGCGCAAAAATCACGGACAGTCTGCACTGCCCCATAGACTTGCATAGGTCCGTGCGACCCGCATGAAAACCACGCAGGCTGCACGGACGTAAATCACGTTCATGTGAATCCGCCCTCAAACTCTTCTTCACAGCGGCAACTTTGTATTATGTATATAAATTCACAATCCAGAGTTGTGTGTATTTTATGTTATGAGTGTCAATTAGAAGCATGTAATAGGGTTTTGTAAGGCTTCGTTCACATCTGCGTCGGGACTCCGTTCATGGATTCCGTCTGAGCTTTCCGTCAGGGGAACCCATGAACGAAATCCAAACTGAAACAAATGGAAACCCTAGGTTTCCGTTTGCGTCACCATTGATTTCAACGGTGATGGATCCAGTGCAAATGGTTTCCGTTTGTCACCGTTGTGTAAGGAGTCCGTTATTTTGATGAAATTAATAGGGCAGCCGACTACGGTATGGATTCAGTCAGAACGACGGAACCCTTACACAACGGAGACAAACGGAAACCATTTGCACCGGATCCGTCACTATTGAAATCAATGGTGATGCAAATGAAACACTAAGGATTCCATTTGTTTCGGTTTGGATTCCGTTCATGGGTTCCCCTGATGGAAAGTTCCGCCGGAACCCCTGAACGGAGCCCTGATGCAGATGTGGACTTTTTTGAACATTCCTGTATAAATAGCGTCTTCAAGACATCTGTATGAGATACAAGTCTAGTCTTTTTCAAATTTCCTATGGGCGATGAAACTAGGGTTTCCACTGATGTAAATTAAATAGTGACAGATGCAACATTAAAACGATTAGGAAATTGGTGTCAGAAACTAAAAATGTGTTTATAAGTCATTGTTCTCAGAATACAGCTACATTGTAGTTACTATGTTAGTGGAAATGATCACTGTCAAGACTAGATTTTGTGAAACTGCCATAAAATAAATTAACATCATAACTCAACCATGTAAAAGATTCTAAACAATGTATCTGACTAAGGGATTTTATAATGTGCTTGCTCTACTTAATAGGACGTACAGTTCTTGTCTCTAGAGGATGCATTAATCCAATACATAGACCCACAATCTTTCATTAAAGACTTCTTTAACTGACATGATTTATTTAAAGGACTAATGAAACTTCTGTATACTGTTTGGATGACAGCTATCTCCTGACTCCACCATAAGGCCTAGTTCACACAATTCCTTCAAGAGTTTTGGGGCAGATTTTGACCTGCCTGTGCTTTTTTGCTGCGGCTTTCGCAGCGTTTTTCACTCGCGGCTATTGTGGGCAAAAATCACAGAGAAAAATACTTTTTCTGCCTCCCATTGATTTCAATGGGGGGGATCAGAGGCGGAACCGCGGCAAGAAATGACATTACGCTTTTTTTTCCCGCGAGCGGCTAAAATCTGCCCGGGAATGGAAACGCTTCTGCTTCCCACTGGAATCAATGGGAGGCGATTTCGGACGTTTTTCGGCTCTGATTCCAACGTGGTTTGCGCGTCAAAATCAGCGCCAAAAAAGTACATGTGAACTGGGCCTTAGGCCTCCTTCACGCACCGAAAATGTTTGGCATTTTAAACGGCATCAAAAGACGCTAGCACTTTTCAAATGAAACATTCATTCTTTATGCCATTTTTAGCGGTGCCTTTTTGACACGTTTTTAATTTGGTATAATTTTCTACATGCTTTTTTTCTGGCGTTTTTGAAGTCTCGTATAGAAGCTGACAGGAAAAACGCCTGAAAAAAACGCTATACCCAGAGCTTGCTGCATTTGAAAAAAAAGGCCACTGACCACTAAATTGCCTGAAAAATGCCACAAACTGAAATTCTGTTGTGTGTAGTGCATTTGGTATTTTACCATAGACTTAAATGTAACATCTGGCTGCACTTAGAAGTGCTTGAAGAAACGCCATTAAAAATGTCATTAAAAACACCATAAAAATAGCATAAAAAAGCAGCAATATTCTCTGTTTGAATCCAGCTTAAACATTATCAAAAAACAAAGAAAAGCACATTATAAACAGGTGCACACCCAATATAGTAAATAATCACTTTTTATTTAGATACAAAAACAAATAAAAACATCTAAAACAGACAAAAAACTGGTCCATGTGCTGTATGTCACAAGACCAACTGCTTTTACCCATTATAAGGATTATAAAAGGTCAAAGGGTTAAATGTACTTTATGATAGTATCTCTCTCCTATGTCAAAGTAAGAAATATACATAGATTTAGGCACTCAAATAGCCCAATACAATAATAAATAACCCTAATATGTCCAGCCGACAAACTGTAAAATGTATGTATATATGTAAAAACTGCCTCAGTGAGAGAACAAGAAAGACAATGTCTAGTTTACAACTACAAGTACAAAATAAGGATAAGATCCTATATGAAATGCAAGGAAATATGCCTACAGTGTGACATCATAGAGAGAGTCTTATGTAACAGGGTATACGTGAGCCAATATGAACTGCAGCAACAAATGGCCTATATATGTAGCTTACTTATACACATATATAAAAATTAGTAAGTATAAACACACGTAAGATAATTATCTTATTACCCTGGCCGTAGTCATGGCGACACATCTCTTTTCTGAGCGTAGCCTGGTCTCCGAGAGTCATAACTCGTTATTTTTTTCTAGCAAAATGAGGCATTAAAGCTGAGATGGAAGCCTGTGCTTTATCATTTATTTTCAATTTTATTCTCTTGTCTAAAATCTATTCGTTACAAAGGTAAAGATTTTGCAAACTAATTTGCCTAAGTAAACGGTCTAATTTTTTGTTCCTCTTCTTTCCCAGAAATGGCTGACCACAAACTGAAAACATTCTTCCTCTTTTCTAGAAATAACATATGACAAGCTCTGAGCATGTGGCTAAGAATATGATGACTACAGTTACAATAAATCATGTGATTATGTATACGTGTTCTCATTATGATTGGATGGACCAAAGGCCAAGGCCCCTCTTATGTGATTGGAGAGGGAGACATGGCCAACACCCCTTTTAATGATATATAATCTATGTGTTGTTTCCTAATAAACCAGAGAAGTTTGATTACACTTACATATTGTGTATTCCTTCAGGAATTTTGGGGCAGATTTTGACCTGCCTGCTAGCTCTTTGCCGCATTTTTTGCGGCGTTTTTCGGCCGCAACTATGGAGCGCCGCAGGAAAAAAAGTCAACAGCTGCAACGTTTCCGTCCTGCTATAGGACCTTTTTCAAGATTTACGCAGAGTGCTGCTTATCTCTATATCTATCTATCTATCTATCTATCTATCTATCTATCTATCTATATCTATCTATCTATCTATCTATCTATATATATACTTATAAATATATAGTGATTGCTGAAGTATGTGTAGTTGGTGCTTACTAGAGAGTAGAGTGATGCCACATTGGGGGCAAAGTGATGGCATACTTGGGTGCAGAGAGTGATGGTATACTAGGGGGCAGACTAGATGCATACTGGAGGCAGAGTGATGACATTAGTAATACATTGTCTTCTGCGGAGGTGCACACTGGTGTGCTTATAACCACTTTGATTATGATGCTCCTCTGCAGTTGTACACGTGTTACCCTCTCAGGCCTTGGATGCGATTTACTCTTCTCTGAGCACGGATGTCCATGCTAATTTTTAGTGCATCAAACTCGTACTGTATATGAGATCTGACCCTGTCACTGGGACATTGGTGCGAAGAGAAGGGTAAATCACAATGTGTAACTGCTAACCTCCAACTGGTATCAGCCAGAGCAGCACTGGAATAGAGGTTTACCTTTACTGGAGACCTCCCCTCCACTCCCCCTCAAGAAAGACTGGCTATCTTACTGCACCTCCCCTACTCTGCAGCACAAACTGTCGCTGTGCGTCTCTCTACTGTACATCACATGGGAGTCGCGGCCGCACGCTTTAGCTTAACCACTCAATGAGCATACTGCTTGACAGCTTTATTATATGTCAGCAGCCACTCATTGGCTGTCTCAGTTAGCGATAAGCTGCTGAGCAGATGCTGTTCCTATGTAGTGTATGGACCAGCACAGCTACAGTTGTAAGCTAATTTATTGCCCCAGATTTTGCCGCCCCCTTATGTGCTAACAGTGTGCCGCCTGAGGCAAGATTCTCATCTCACATTTTAGAGAATTCTCTTCCTCAATAGAAGTCGTTGATAATCATGGATTTCATAGGCTGGGAGATAACAAATACGTAGTTCCCTTTATTTATAAAAAAAAACATGGTATACATTATACATTGACAACTAATTAAAACGAGTAAAGATAAGTAATATGTATACGTTATTGCAGGAAAGAAACTAAAATGTTATTTCTATAATTCTGGTAGCCTGCTCTATTGCACATGTCTACTGATAACAAACTGAGCTCCAAGGCCATACACATTATTCTGCCTAAACAAATTATTCTTAACCCTATAAGCATAGATTAATCTTATAAGTAGAAATACCAGACAATTGTTTTAATTCGCCTCATGGCTAGTGCCTCCCTTGGCACCCATAGCAGTCTATAGTTCTGTATGCCTCTGATTTAATATGAAATCATACAGAAGTGCCATTTTTTTTATCGGATGCCGTATTACAAAGATATTTTAGGGGCGCATACCTCCATAATATGGTTTTGTACAAAAGTACCATATAGTGGCATGTGAAGTACCTACAGCTGTATATTGCGGAGTCACAAGGACTCTGTGTCCAGACATGGTGGCTCATTACTCAAGGCTTTGCCATGTTCATGAGTTCTTAGACTTTCTATATTTCCTCTTCAATAAGGTCACACCTTTAGTTTTCTCTGCTATAGTCTTAAAATGTTACATAAAGACCAATACAATTTATCATTAATAAACAGTTACTTTATTCTGTAACAGTTGCAGTTTTGTTTGAACTATGATTAATGCGCGCTCTCCTATCACATATATTACTATTTGGTCGCTAGCTAATTGTAATGCACAGTGTGTGCTATGTTTATACACAGGACAACCATTTGCTTATTGATTTGCAACACATGGATCATCTTGACTATACATAGTGTTGTCTCTAGGTCACTGTTTCCTACAGCTGTGCAGAACATTAATAATTTGCAAAGGAGTAGAAACGAAAGATATAGCAACTTTCAAAGAGTCTTGAAAGGTCAGGCAGGGTTCTGTTTTGTAGCCGGTATGCTCCTGATCGAATTGCTTGAGTTTGTCAGCATCAGATGTGTATGTGAATAGTTTTCAATGTATTCAAGCCTTCTTTTGCCCTTTTCAGATTATAGCTTCCACAGAAATAAAGAAGATTTAAAGAGTGTTTTACCTTGAAGGATGAGAGTTTCTCACAAAAAGTAGATGAGTGTCCCCTGGGGGCAAATCTCATTTTCACATTAATGAAAATTAATGGTGATAAGAGAAGGTATAGCTAGAAAAGCCCAAAGGAGCTGTGAGCCTTCATCTAGTCTGAGTTTTTCTCTCTTCTCACACTAGTTAAGTGCACACAGTTGCAACATTTTAATCATGGCTGTTATAAATTCTACACTAATATTACCTTGGGGTCTTCCCAATAACCGGCACACATTTCTAGATGAAATGCCAACGGCTGCCCCAAATGTAGCGCACTATACAATTCTGACTCTGAAGTCCTGTTATTATAACTCAGTACTGCTAATAAGTGAGTGTTTAATCTTCAATGATATGAATTTTACCCACTAACAATTAGATTTCCATGTATTATGAATGATGCAAATTCCCTTATAAATGTTTTACACCATATTTCTAAAATTTTTTTTATCCTTAACACAATGAAGTTGATAAACTCACACAGTCAATTCACTAGACTAAATTCTAATATTCTTAAGCCAGAATCCCTGCTCTCTGTATAGACTTTTAAATAGGAAGCTTTTATTAAGGGTGCAGTCACATGTGGTGTATTTGCCTTGAATTTTTGCAGTGTAAAAATGTGCTGCGAAAAACTGTACAGTGTAAGCCTATGGAAAAAATATTTAGAAACGCAAGTAGTTGGGAAAGATATCTGAGTCGTGGAATCTTTTTCCCATTGGACACTTGCAATTTTCTGTGGAGTATTTTTACACTGAGGAAATACAAGGCAAGTACGCCATGTGTCACTGCACTCTAAAGAGGACCTGTCAACTCTCCTGACGTGTCTGTTTTAGTGAATACATCTTTTCTTAGAACTCTGCTTTGTGCCGTTTCTCTTTTATTCCTCCTAGAAATGTATGAAGAAAATGACAAGTGGGTGTTACCAGTTGGGGGCATGTCTCTACACAGTCTGGCACTGTCCAATCAGTGATGGATGCGCTAGGCTGTGTAGGGGACATGCTCTCATTTCTAGGAGGAATAACAGAGAAACGGCACAAAGCAAAGTTATAAGAAAATATGTTTCCAGAATTGTTATTTTATGGAGAATTAGAGAAATTCATAAAACAGACATGTCAGGACAGCTAACCATTCCTCTTTAAAGTAAAACTCAAGATAAAGCTGAAACATTTGCAGTTGTTTGTGTTCCACACATTCGGCTAATTTCTTAAACGGTACGTGCCCATTTAAAGGTTTCAATTTTCAGGCGGATTTTGACCTGCCTGCACACCGTTTGGCACATTTTTCACTGCGTTTTTTGGCCGCGGCCATTGAGAACCGCAGGCAAAAAATGCAGCAAAAGACGCTTTCTCTTCCTCCCATTGATGTCAATGGGGAGTCAGAGACGGACTCACCCAAAGAAAGGGCATGTCGCTTTTTCCCGCAAGCGTTTTCTGCTCGCGGGAAAAAATCGCCACTGCCTCCCATTGAAATCAATGAGAGCCATTTTTGGATGTTTTTTGGCACAGTTTCCGCAAAACAATGCCAAAAACTTAATGTGAACATACCCTAACCGATTGACTGCTACACGGTGTGTATCGGTTTCAGGAGTAGGCCGCATGAAGTGTCCCCCCACATAAAGCAGTTGTATTCATTGTGTACGGCACTGAATACTGGCAACGGCCAGTAACAGAGGATATGGGCAGCAGTTTAGGAGCAGTTTTAGGTCTACAACACACTGTTTCAGTCTTTTCCTTACAACCAGCCACTCTGATCTTATCTCACTGCTCTCCCTTCCAGATGAACTGATGAGTGAGGGACGGGTGAGGAAATCCAGGCGGAGGTGTGCTTCATCCACTCAGTGTCTGGCAGGGAGATCAGATCAGCGTGGCTGTAAGGGTATGTGCTCAATGGGAAAAGCGGTGTTCTGTTCCGACAGGGCGTTTTTTTACATGGCCATTTTTAAAAGCATCCGTGTTAAAAAAAACGCCTGTGAAAAAGTGCATGCCACTTGTGCAGTTTTTGGAGACGTTTTTCATTGACTTTATAGAAAAACAGCTCCAAAAACGGCCGTAAAAAAACGCAGCAAAAAACGTGAGTTTCTAAATAAATGTCTGAAAATCAGCTCCATATTTTCAGACGTTTTTTAGTAATGTGCACACGGCTTATTTTCGGACGTTTTTCAGGCCGTAAACAGCCAAAAAACGTCAGAAAAATCGGAAATAGAATGCCTCCTGTTGAGGGGGGAATAGTGAATTATCTTGTCTGTGTATCTCTCTTTCAATTGCTGGCCAGCAAACCTTTGTCTCTGTCCACTTCTATTTCTACAGACAAACTGATTCAGCATTCCCCAATAACACAGAGCATTACCATGCACCTTACCTGCATGTGACCAAACCTGAATGGAAGGTGTGGTGGGTTTATATAGGAGGCACTTGATTAATGCCAGGTGAGGCAGAGCTGCAGCCACACAAACTATATGTATTTTGTATGAGTTGGTTATGTGTATAGAGATTGTAAGCTCCTTTTCTTTTTAAAAGGAGACATGAAGTATGGGATATGTATAATATGTGGTTTATGTATAATATGTATGTGTTTAAAATGTAAACACAAATGTGTGTGTCCCTTTAAGACTGTAGAATTCTGGGAAATAGAATATTGTGTATTTAAGTGCACCCAGAGGAGGATGGGATAGGTTCAGTTCAGAGCATATGAGCTGAGGATTGGGTTGCTGCTTGATATGAAGGCAGCTGCAACTCAACCCTTAATGTACCTGCTTGTTGTTGTTTTATTTTGTATTTGCTCAAAATAAATACGAGCATTGTTTGCCAAATCCTGAGTGAGGACTGTTTATGATGGCAAGAACACCCACACCCCAACACCTCCAAACATCTTCCTGTTGATTTGAATGCGTTCTGTTCTGACAGGCCATTTTTAACATGGTCGTTTTAAAAAAAACGACCGCATAAAAAAATGCCCGCGAAAAAGAAGTGCATGTCACTTCTTGAGCCGTTTTTGGAAAAAGCCGCAAAAAACGTGAGTTTGGTTAACAGGTTCCCGACCGCTGGCCGTAAATATACGGCCAGCGGTCAGGGTCTCTAAAGTCCGGCGTATAGTATATATACGGCCGCACTTCAGAGACTGTGCACGCGGGATCGCGTGCACACAGCTCTATGCCCTGGCTGTTGCTAACAGCCATGGGCACTGGGCAGAATGTCAGGGGTCTATCTTTTGGCCCCTGAACATGTGATCGCTGTGACAACCAATCACAGCGATCACATGCATTTCTGCATAGAAAACAGTGTGCACGCGATCGCGTGCACACAGCCCTGTGCCCTCGCTGTTACCAACAGCTCTGGGCACTGGGCAGAGTATCAGGGACCAATCTGATGGTCCCTGAACATGTGGTCGCTGTGACAACCAATCACAGCGATCACATGCATTCCTGCTTATAAAACAGTGTGCACGCGATCGCGTGCACACAGCCCTGTGCCCACGCTGTTACCAACAGCTCTGGGCACTGGGCAGAGTATCAGGGACCAATCTGATGGTCCCTGAACATGTGATCGCTGTGAAAACCTATCACAGCGACCACATTTGTTTTATTTTGACTTTTCTGGCAGTAAATCTCCTGCCTCTTTTCTTCTCCTCAAACATTGTTTCAGTTTGAGGAGAAGAAGAGACTCGGGAGAATTGCTGCCAGAAGAATACAGTTACAGTTACACAAAAATACAGTTACACTCTAAAACATTCTCTGTATAGATAGATTTCTATCTATCTATACAATCTATCCATCTATCTTTTTTTCTATCTATCTACCTTTCTATCATTTATTCTATTAGAATAGGCAGGTAGGGAGTATATAATTATATATATATCCACATATATATAATATATATAGCAATAGCGGTTTATTTTTTTGTTAGCGGTAGTGTAGATATATATAGCAGTTAGTTTGTGTGTTTTATAAAAAAAAATAAAAAAATTTGTTTAGTTAGTGTTAGTGTTAGTTACGTTATGGCGAGGAAGTTGTTTAGCGCCGAGGAGGCATACGCCATGCTGTGGTCTGAGTCGGAGACCGCATCAGAGATGGCGTCCGAGATGGAACCTGTTTTAGGTAGTGACGATGACAGCGTCACTTCAGGTTCATCTTCAGGGGACGTTGTCCCTGATGCAGTCGAAATTGCAGAACATGAAAGCGCAGGGCCAAGTAGCGCTGTAGCACGGGACAGCCTGGTCCCTCCAGTCCAGGCTCTTGTATGGGCACCTGCCCCATCTTTTGGGCCTAGAATCCACGGATTTACGGCCACTCCTGGAATAACCGTGGACAATACAAATTTTGTCCAAATGGATTACTTCCATTTATTTATAACGGACGACATCCTAAATCAGATTGTCCACGAAACAAATTTATATGCCACGCAATATATAAGGCAGAAACCTTCATCCACCCATGCCAGAGATTGGACGCCCACCAATTTGCAGGAATTAAAAAAAATTTTGGGGCTCACCCTAAATATGGGTATTGTCAAAAAGCCCTGCATTAGGTCTTACTGGTCAACAAGACCCGCCCAAGCCACCCCAGTATATTCTGCAGTAATGCCCAGGTCTCGTTATGAGACAATAATGAGGTTCCTCCACTTCAATGACAACGCACAGGCCCCCCCAAGTACCGATGCAAACCGGGATCGGTTGTTCAAAATAAGACCGCTAATAAATTCCCTGAATAATTTATTTCTGCAACTCTACACCCCTGAGCAGAATGTAAGTGTGGACGAATCCCTCCTCAACTTTCATGGCAGACTTAGCTTTCGCCAATATCTACCTTCCAAAAGGGCAAGATATGGCGTTAAGCTCTACAAATTGTGTGAAAGCGGGTCAGGATATACCACCGCCTTCAGGATTTATGAAGGGCGGGACCGCACAATAAATGTTCCTGGATGCCCCCCTGATCTTTCCACCAGCAGTAAGATCGTGTGGGAGATAATGCAGCCTCTACTTCACAAGGGGTACCACCTGTACTGTGATAATTTTTATTCGAGTGTGCCCCTGTTTAGGCATTTGCATGCTGCAAGGACTGGGGCATGTGGTACCATGCGCAAAAACAGAATTGGTTTTCCACAGCAATTAGTGGGGAAGCGCATGGTAAAGGGGGACTCCTGTGCTTATGCATCTGAAGAATTGCTGGCGGTCAAGTTCAGGGATCGCAAAGACGTGTATGTGCTAAGCACGATTCATACCGCAGGAACAGTGGCAGTGAGGGAAAGAGGGGCAACATCGGACAAGCACAAACCAGTGAGCGTGTCCGAATATAACAAGTACATGGGGGGGGGTGGATTTAAGCGACCAGGTTTTACAGCCCTATTTAGTAAAACGCAAAACTAAAACCTGGTACAAAAAGGTGGCCATTTATTTGTTACAGGTGGCCATCCACAACTCATTTGTGCTCTACAAAAAAAACAGAGGCAGAGATACATACCTGGATTTCCAGGAAAAAATTATTGAAGGCCTCATTTTTGATGTTCAGGACACCCGAGAATGCCCCCAGTCTGAGGATGTCACGCGACTGACTGAAAGACACTTCATCAGTCGGATTCCCCCAACAGCAACCAGAAGCAACCCTCAGAAAAAGTGCCGCGTCTGCAGAGAAGACGGGCACCGCAAAGATTCCCGATATTTCTGTCCCTCATGTCCCTCGCAACCAGGCCTGTGCATTGAGCCATGTTTTAAAAAATACCACACTGTTCTGAATTATTAGATTTTAGTTAATTTGTTGAAAATATATTTGCCCTACATTACGTTTTTATTTTTCCCATGATTTTACTCCAAGGGTGAGGGAGGGAATGGGTGGGTGGGGGGTGGATGTCATGTTTGCATATTCTCTAAAGTTCATCTGCTGGAGAGTCCATTTGCATTAACCTGCAATTTCTTATTTTAGAAAACCCCAAAAAATAAATTCCCATTATACCCCTAGATGAATATTTTGGGATTTCTGCTTCAAGAGCAGATATTTTGGAAGTGTTATAGAAACTCTGTTGAGTTTTGTAAAACCAGCTTTGAAAAAAAGCGATATGTGAAATAATCTTCTTCTATCCTCCGCCCTCCTACATCTCTATGTGATAAATAAGGCCACATATTTGGTATCCCCGTGCACGGGAGAAGTGGCAGAATGTGAACGGAGATTAATTTTGACCGTGGTCTATACCGTGTGTGAAAAATGCTGGTATAAACTGACGCATTTGCTAAAAAATTGCTAATTTTATTTTGATCCATCTTATTCAAGAAACTTTCAGAAGAAAACTGGACTGTCTAAAAATATGATAAACCCCTTGAAGGAAACCTTGTGGGGTCTACTTGTGTGAATGAAGTCATTTATGGGGTGTTTCTAATGTTTCAGCAGCATTAGGCCCCCCAGAAAACAGTATGCGGCTATAAAATCAAATGCAAAATTCCTGGACCGAAAAGGCCAAAAAGCCTCCTTTTATGCCAAGCCCTGGCACATGCCTGCACAGTGAATAAGGCACACATGTTTGGTATCCCCATGCACGGGAGAAGTGGAAGAACGTGAAAGGAGATGAATTTTGGCCGTGGTCTATACCGTGTGTGCACGCGGATGTGGGGTCTTCGCAATTGAGTCGCCAATTAACTTTGGCCCCCAAAAAATATAGTATATTTAGGGGAGTATCTACATGTGTACACACATTGTGATATTATTACATTGTTCATTTTATATTTTGAGGCGTTATGCCCCTAATACTTATACATTTAGATGGACACATATTTATTGCATATATACAATAACATAATACAGTATAAGCATTCTTTTACAATGTGTGTTGCTGCTGATTAACTCCCCCATTCTAACATTTTCGGACTATGTATCCGGGTGTATACCTAATAAATATACATAAACAATATATGGCCACATTATTAATCCCATACTAAATGTTTATTGCTGATAAAATCCTCTGTTTGAAACATTTTTCTGACCTGTTGTTCCATTCTAGTTTCGTTCCTGGACGTGATATGTTTTTCCAGGATGTAAAATGGCCGCCGCGTACTGGAATTCATTCTGCGCATGCGCGAAATTATGATAGCAAATTCTGGCCAAGATGGCTGCCGTGCTATCGAATGCGCATGCGCGGGAATAGCCACCCGCGATCCCGCGGGATTTCGCTATGCATTGCAAACAGGAATGATAGTCTCATTACACAGGTGTGCAATACATTTGTACTCATACTGGACAGCTGAGACCTAGAGGAACGAGCCCTGTTTTCGGTTTTCTGCTATTGACAACTTTGAATGTTTTTATTATATACATCTGGGTGAGTCATTATGTCATTAACACTTTAATGTACCTAGGACTGTCTTTTTTTTGTACCAGTCCCTTATCTATCACTTTGTATATTCACATGTACACTGGCATTCATATTTATCTTTTAATATTGTATTTTGTTTTTTGTATCATCTATTTTATATTGGATTTTGTCTTAATCACTGTTTAATTTCAATTGGGCTTTGCAAGCCTTTATATACTTATGACTTGATGTGTGTTTTTATGCTTGAAAAAAGTCCAGTTGGACTGAAACGTCGCATGGGTGAATAAATAGCTCTTGCTCTTTTTGGAAGTGCTGCCTCTGTCCATTTTTTGTCTGCTTGATATCCAGGACCGTGGACCAGGTCTATTTGAGGCGTGCACCCACTTACAGTCCAGTGCTGTGGAATCTTTTCGTTTTGTGGTATTGTGGTCCCATCCACGTGGCACGGACAGCCTTAGCCTTTGAGCACAAGTAAGCTTTATTATGGCTACATCACCTGCAGTTTTCATGTATACAGACGACGACATTGAGCGGATCATGCATGGCATTTCTGGAGATGCATCTTTTCTCAGCGTTCCATCTGTTGAGCACGTCAAAAGGAAATGGGAGATGGAATCCAAGCGAGCCATCACCGTATATTTACACCTAGTCACCTTGGGGGAATACTTCAAGGTGGACCGTATCCCACGTGGTATGAGATCAAGTTTAACGCCTAACTTGTTTCCAAACAACTCCGAATTTTGTCAACGCTTCTGTCAAATTTCAAACAGGTACGCTCGTGACATCATTCTGTTGAATGTGGAATTCCTACAGGTTGAATTGCAGAGTGTGAACGCTCGCATACAGGATCTTGAGGGATCACTTATGGCTTTGTTACCTGTTGATGAGTTACTGAAATACAAGGAAAGTGCCAAGGAGTCCTTTGATAAATTCAGGATACTGCTGGAGAATACCAAACGTCAAAAATGGGTACGTGATGTCGAGGATTACATGGATGGCCGCATTTACAATTGGCAAAAAGAACCCCACATTGTAAAAGGAGTTGCACATGGCAAGGGTGCAGTGAACAACAGGAGACGTCTGCAATCTACAGTGAATGTGCCCACAGATCTCTCTGATCCCGCTTTTTTAGGGGGGACTTTCGACGCCCTAGGCGTGGAGGCCGCAAGCACAGAAGGCGGTTTAAACCCAAGACCGGAGAGAACCAGACGACATTGGCAAGCAACACGAAGCAAAGAGAGGAAAAACAACTAGAGCAATTGGCGGTAAATATATCCTCACGTCCTTTATCCGACACTCAATTGAAATTATTGAATAAGGGACTTTCATTCTGTCCGGCCTCTAAAGTCGACTGGTTCCAACTAGAATTAGACCTACATTCTTTTTTTCGCAGGATAAAATTAAAAAAGTTTTTTTGCGATCACACTGTGGGTCAAGATAATAGAGGATCCTGTGAATTTGCTCTCAGCAAAGTAGGGTCTATTCAAAAAATCAGGGTGGCAGCCGCATATTAGTGATCCGATCATAGAGGCTTTTATTAGCATTGTAAAAGAAAAAGTATATCGGTTAAGAGAAGAAATTGGGGACACATCTCTATTACATCCCAATTTAACTAGTGGGGAGTTGGTTGCCCTCAAAGAATTAGCTGGTGATGCATCCCTGACGATCAAGCCAGCTGACAAAGGGGGAGCCTTGGTCGTCATGGATACATCGCTATATCTTGAGGAAATTAGTAGTCAAGTCAACGATACTAATGTCTATGCCAATGTGTCTGGGGATCCGAAGTTTAGAATCCAGCACAAGATCACTTGTATTCTTCAGAATGCGTTAGCTGGGGGTATCATTGATAAAGATTTGTTTGATTTTCTTGTTGTCACACATCCAGTAACCCCTGTGATATACTGCCTCCCCAAGATACATAAATGTTTACATAGACTGCCGGGACGCCCCATTGTATCTGGGAGGGACTCCATTTTTAATCCTATAGCAGTATTTCTTGATAAAACACTTTGAGATTTTGCCATTTCTGCAACATCTTACATTCAAGACACTACAGATTTTCTGGTCAAATTAACACAAGTAACTTTGACTGGAGATATCATTTTAGCGTCTTTTGACGTTTGCAGTCTGTACACGTCCATTAATCACGACAGAGGACTTAATGTAGTGAGGGAAGCCTTGGACACGTCTGAATACTCTGAAGCTGGTACATTATTCCTCATGGATCTGTTGGAATTAATACTTACAGAGAATTATTTTCTGTTCGTTGATTCCTTTTATATTCAAAAAAGAGGAACAGCCATGGGCTCGAATGTGGCTCCCACTTATGCCAACATGTTCATGGCAGCCCTTGAAGAGCGTCACGTCTATGTGTCCCACCACTTCAGGCATGTACTGAGGTGGTGGCGATACATAGATGATGTGTTTGTTATTTGGACCGGCACTGGGTCACAGCTAGAGGAATTTTTTGAGTTCCTCAACTCTATTGATGAGGATATAAAATTCACAATGGAGTTCTCTACCACACATTTGAATTTTTTGGATACTATGGTATATAGGGTTGATGATAAACTAGTCACTGATTTATATCATAAAACCACAGATCGCAACAGTTTGTTGCGATTTGATAGTCAGCACCCCCGACGGATGATAGAATCTTTACCTTTCAGTCAGATGTTGAGGGTCAAACGTATTGTGACAGAACCCCAACATCTTACATCACGTTTGGATGACATGGGTGAGAAATTCGCCCAACGTAAATATCCCCGAACACTCCTACGCAAACAGAGAGATAGGGTTGAATCTGTCGCTAGGGATCAGTTATTGACATCACAAAGTAAAAATACACCAAACAGAGTAGCATTTGTCTCAACTTTTTGTGACATTAGCTATAGGATTTCCAATATTATACGTAAGGAATGGCATATCCTTGGTAATTTATCGGGTGAGGTTCCCGAATTTAGCAATCCCCCCATGATGGCTTTTAGGCGTCAAAAAAATCTCAGGGATCAACTGGTACACGCGGATGTGGGGTCTTCGCAATTGAGTCGCCAATTAACTTTGGCCCCCAAAAAATTGGGATGCTTCCCATGTTTGAATTGCGTGAATTGCAACATCATGGTGAAGGGCAATATATTTAGACACCCGACGAATGGGAAAATATTCCATATTAAACAATTTCTAACTTGTGCATCAACATTCGTTGTATATGTACTACAGTGTCCATGTAAGTTGCTATATGTGGGTGAAACCACACAGGAATGCCGCTTACGTATTAATAAGCATAGATCCACTATTAAAACCAACAAACTGGATCTTCCAGTCCCAGCACACTTTTCTTTAGCGGGACACAGGGTCAGCGATCTGAGATTTTGGATCATTGACCATGTGCCCCTACATAGGAGGGGCGGCGATAGAATTGCCAAATTAAAACGTAAAGAACTGGAGTGGATTCATAGATTAGATTGTTTACATCCAAGGGGGTTGAATGTTGATTTTAAAGTTGGGGTGGTTCTCAACTAAATGGGTACAGTGATTGTGTTTTTTTTCCCTGTTGTGCCATGCATGGTCTTTCACTGTCGTTTGCTACTATATATGTATCTGTGAACACATTCAATAGGACGACATTGTCATTGCAATATAAAATAATAAATTTTATTAACATATGCATAAATTATCAAAAAAAATTTTTGTCATTTTTTCAGATTCCGACATTGGGCTGGATTCTTTCCTCTGGGTTTTGGAGTCCTTATAGAACTGTTTTCATCATCTATATGCGGCCATTTACATCTGGTCAACTTGGTCCGTTTTTTTGTTTCAACAATGGGGGCAATATAATATGACTTTTTGACATCTTTCCAGGGATAGCTACCATGGTAGTGGGCTTATAGTATATTTAGGGGAGTATCTACATGTGTACACACATTGTGATATTATTACATTGTTCATTTTATATTTTGAGGCGTTATGCCCCTAATACTTATACATTTAGATGGACACATATTTATTGCATATATACAATAACATAATACAGTATAAGCATTCTTTTACAATGTGTGTTGCTGCTGATTAACTCCCCCATTCTAACATTTTCGGACTATGTATCCGGGTGTATACCTAATAAATATACATAAACAATATATGGCCACATTATTAATCCCATACTAAATGTTTATTGCTGATAAAATCCTCTGTTTGAAACATTTTTCTGACCTGTTGTTCCATTCTAGTTTCGTTCCTGGACGTGATATGTTTTTCCAGGATGTAAAATGGCCGCCGCGTACTGGAATTCATTCTGCGCATGCGCGAAATTATGATAGCAAATTCTGGCCAAGATGGCTGCCGTGCTATCGAATGCGCATGCGCGGGAATAGCCACCCGCGATCCCGCGGGATTTCGCTATGCATTGCAAACAGGAATGATAGTCTCATTACACAGGTGTGCAATACATTTGTACTCATACTGGACAGCTGAGACCTAGAGGAACGAGCCCTGTTTTCGGTTTTCTGCTATTGACATCTTTGAATGTTTTTATCATATACATCTGGGTGAGTCATTATGTCATTAACACTTTAATGTACCTAGGACTGTCTTTTTTTTGTACCAGTCCCTTATCTATCACTTTGTATATTCACATGTACACTGGCATTCATATTTATCTTTTAATATTGTATTTTGTTTTTTGTATCATCTATTTTATATTGGATTTTGTCTTAATCACTGTTTAATTTCAATTGGGCTTTGCAAGCCTTTATATACTTATGACTTGATGTGTGTTTTTATGCTTGAAAAAAGTCCAGTTGGACTGAAACGTCGCATGGGTGAATAAATAGCTCTTGCTCTTTTTGGAAGTGCTGCCTCTGTCCATTTTTTGTCCGCACAGTGAATAAGGCACACATGTTTGGTATCCCCATGCACGGGAGAAGTGGAAGAACGTGAAAGGAGATGAATTTTGGCCGTTGTCTATACCGTGTGTGAAAAATACTAGCCTAAACTGACGCATTTGCTAAAAAAGTGCTGATTTTATTTTGTTCCATCTTATTCAAGAAACTTTCAGAAGAAAACTGGACTGTCTAAAAATATGATAAACCCCTTGAAGAAAACCTTGTGGGGTCTACTTGTGTGAATGAAGTCATTTATGGGGTGTTTCTAATGTTTCAGCAGCATTAGGCCCCCCAGAAAACAGTATGCGGCTCTAAAATCAAATGCAAAATTCCTGGACCGAAAAGGCCAAAAAGCCTCCTTTTATGCCAAGCCCTGGCACATGCCCGCACAGCGAATAAGGCACACATATTTGGTATCCCCATGCACGGGAGAAGTGGAAGAATGTGAAAGGAGATGAATTTTGTCCGTGGACTATACCGTGTGTGAAAAATGCTAGCCTAAACTGACGCATTTGCTAAATTCTTGCATTTTTTTCCAATTTTGCCCACTTTAGAGAAAAAAATAAAAATGATATATACTGACAAATGCCACTAAAACAAAGCCCTATCTGTCCTTTAAAAAGAGTGTAAAATTCAAAGATGAACTTTATTCACCTGCAGCGTTATAGTCATCTAAAGAAGCGCATAGCAAAATTGTGAAATTTGCTCTGGTCATTTAGCTGTAAAACAGCCTAGTCCTTAACCGGTTAAAAAACGTCTGAAAATCAGGAGCTCTTTTCCCTTCAAATCAGCTCCGTATTTTCAGAAATTTTTTAGTAAGCATGTGCACGTATCCCTAGTGTCGGACTGAAACACTCTGTTGTAGAAATACACTATTCACTAGTGTCCCCCTTACAGAAGAGCTGTATTCAGCAACGGCCAGTAGCTGAGAGGAAAGGGGCAGCATTTCAGAAGCAGTTTTACAATGAATGGAGGCTGTATTGGTCAATTAAGTATTCTGCAATATTTCATGAAATTATTAATCTTCGGCTGCTATGCAGATATATGTCTCCATGGTAACAGACTACAAACAAATCCTGTGTTGTCTGATTATGCTCCCTACCTGTCCCTTATTTCTTACTAACCAACCAAATAATATTGGCAATATGTAGGTTAAATTTGGAAGCTTACAAAGCAAAAAACAACCACAGGCTTTAGGAGAGGCTAGAAGATGCCAGGGGGTCTCAGCATCGATTCTGAACAGGTAAGTGAAACTTGAGGAAAGGGGTAGAACCTGTCGAACACATGCAATAGATGATTTTCTCAGCTTTTTCCCAGAGTTTTATTTTGAACATTTAAAGGGTATGTACACATTCGCAACTAAAGGGTTTTTTTTTTTACTTTTTGTACTGTTCCAGGGCATCTAAAATGAAAAATAAGGCAACTTTGTAAATGGCATTGATTAAATATTTTGTGCCCACATCTCCAATGCAGACCTATAATTGTCCATGGTAACAGACTACAAAAAACTGTTTGTCAAATCATGCAGTCATAATCCTTTCTATCTGTCCTTTATGTCTTGCCAATATAAATTTGCTTGGTCATCAAAATGTAGTAGATAGGTGAAGGGGAACCAGGAACACATAATTTGTTTATTTAATACCATGGAGCAGGGGCGGACATACCGCATGTGCAGCCGGTGCAGCTGCACAAGGGCCCCGCGTGGGAAGGGGGCCCGTTCCTCTGCTGGCCGACTCAGTTCTCAGCTGCGCGATGCTGAGGACTGAGACAGAGGCCCGTGGACCACTGGCGTAGCTATAGGGGTCGCAGCGGTCGCAATTGCGACCGGGCCCCGAAGCCAGGGGGGCCCACGGCCCCCCGCACCACATCAATAAAAAGTTACTATAGTAACTCGGGCCGCGGGCCCCTGTTACTATAGTAACATACTTTACTTACCTTCCTGGTTCCGGATCGCAGCGGAGGTCCTGACGTCAGGCGCTGTGCGCAGCACATGACGTCACAGCGCTATGCGCCGCGCACAGCATCGAGACGACAGAACTCCCGCCGCGGCCGAAGAGGAAGGTAAGATAGCCCTGACTGGCGGGGTCCGACTCCTGGGACCCGCCAATCAGCTGTTTTGAAGGGGCCGCAGCACTCGTACGAGAGCTGCTCCCCTTCATTCCTGTCACTTCATTCCGGTCACACTGTGAATCGGTTTCGGCGATTCACAGTGTGGGCGAGTAGTGAAATGAAGGGGAAGCAGCTCTCGTACGAGTGCTGCGGCCCCTTCAAAACAGCTGATTTGCGGGTCCCGGGCGACACATCAGCTATTGATGGCCTATCCTGAGGATAGGCCATCAATGTTTAGGGACTGCACAACCCCTAAGCCTACGATGTATCAGGCTTAGGGGGCCCATGAGACAGGATCACAGATTGTGTGATGCTGTCTGCTGGGCCCTGTATCTAAGCCAATCACATGGTAGGCTTAGATACATGGCCCATGCGTGATCCTGTCTGCTGGGCCCTGTATCTAAGCCTACCACACTGTAGGTTTAGATACAGGGCCCCAGCACACAGTAATCTTATACTGTATAAGATTACTGTCTGCTGGACCCTGTATCTAAGCCTACCTTGTGGTAGGCTTAGATACAGGGTCCCACAGACAGTATCACACATGGGCCCTGTATCTAAGCCTTAGGGTATGTGCACAGACACTAATTACGTCCGTAAGTGACGGATGTATTTCGGCCGCAAGTACCGGACCGAACACACTGCAGGGAGCCGGGCTCCTAGCGTCGTACTTATGTACGACGCTAGGAGTCCCTGCCTCGCTGTGGGACAACTGTCCTGTACTGTAATCATGTTTTCAGTACCGGACAGTTGTCCGGCAGCGAGGCAGGGACTCCTAGCGTCGTACATAACTATGATGCTAGGAGCCCGGCTCCCTGCAGTGTGTTCGGTCCGGTACTTGCGGCCGAAATACGTCCGTCAATTCCGGACGTAATTAGTGTGTGTGCACATACCCTAACACATGTGTTACTAATCATTTTTTGTGTGTTTTCTTACAGGTTCGGTCGTTGGACTACGGCGGATTCCAGGACTACTTCGATGACAGCTTTTTTTTTTATTAATAAAATGGTTAATGAGGGTTGTGTTTTTTTTTTTTATTTCAATAAAATATTTTTTCTATGTCTTTGTGGTTTTTTTTAAACTATATTACTACCGCCTTAGTAATGGCCGCCGGCTGATTGACAGCATCCATTGCTAAGGCAGGGCTTAGTGTTAGCCGGTGCAGAGGCTAACACTAACCCCCTTTATTACCCCGGTACCCACCGCCACCAGGGGTGCTGGGAAGAGCCGGGTACGATCCAGTACCTGACCATCTGTAGTGATGGTCGGCCACTGGGGTGGCCGCAGGCTGGTATTATCAGGAGGGGAAAGGCCAGATACAGTGGCCCTTCCTACCCTGGTGATGCTAGGCTGCTGCTGCTTTATTGTATCTGGCTGGTTATGAAAATGGGGGGGACGCCACGTCATTTAAAAAATAATTGGAAAGAACGATGTCGGGTCCCCCCCAATTTTCATAACCAGCCAGATACAACACAGCAGCAGCAGGCAGCATTACAAGGGTGGGAAGGGCCACTGTTTTTGGCCTTCCCCAGCCTAATACTACCAGCCTGCGGCCACCCCGGTGCCTGCCCGTCACTACAGCTGGTCGGGTACTGGTTTGTACCCGGCTCTTCCCAGTACCCCTGGTGGCGGTGGGTACCGGGGTAATAATGGGGGTTAGTGTAGACTCTGCACCGGCTAACATTAAGCCTCGCCTTAGTAATGGAGGTTGTCAATCAGCCAGCGGCCATTACTAAGGCGGTGATAATAAAGTTTAAAAAGATACAAGCACATAGAAATTTTTTTTATTGAAATAAAAACACAACCCTCATTAACCATTTTATTGAGAATAAAAAAAACGCCGTCATTGAAGTCCTCGTATCCGAAGTCCAACAACCGAACCTGTAAAAAAAACACAAACACACAAAAATAATCAGTAACACATAAAGAAGCAAAATTATTATTCTTACCTTTCCTGGGTCCAGCGCTGGAGCCGCAATGTCAGCGAGCTGGGCCCTGTATCTAATCCTATCATGTGTGATACAGTCTGCTGAGCTGTGTATCTAATCCAATCATGTATGATACTGTGCTGGGCCCTATATCTAATCCGATCATGTGTGATACTGTCTGCTGAGCCACTGTATCTAATCCTATCATGTGTGATACTGTCTGCTGAGCCACTGTATCTAATCCTATAATGTGTGGTACTGTCTGCTGAGCCACTGTATCTAATCCTATCATGTGTGATACTGTCTGCTGAGCCACTGTATCTAATCCTATCATGTGTGGTACTGTCTGCTGAGCCACTGTATCTAATCCTATCATGTGTGGTACTGTCTGCTGAGCCACTGTATCTAATCCTATCATGTGTGATACTGTCTGCTGGGCCACTGTATCTAATCCTATCATGTGTGATACTGTCTGCTGAGCTGTGTATCTAATCCTATCATGTGTGATACTGCCTTCTGAGCCACTGTATCTAATCCTATCATGTGTGATACTGTCTGCTCAGCCACTGTATCTAATCCTATCCATAGTTTATAGGGTCGTAGTTCTATAGATATGCTATGCTGTCTCCTATACACACACTTTTTTTTGGGGCGGACACATATGTATTGGGGCTATTTCCCGGACATTTTAAGCCCTGAGGGTATGTTCACACGGCAGCATCTGTTACGGCTGAAATTACTGTGCTGTTTTCAGGAGAAAACAGCACCGTAATTTCAGCCGTAATGGCATGTGCAGGCGTCTTTTGCTGCGTCCACTACGGAAGTAATTGAAGCTGGTTTTCCATGGAGTCCATGGAAAACGGCTCCATTTACATCTGAAGAAGTGACAGGCAGTTTTTTACGCGCCGCCTTTCGACAGCGGCGCGTAAAAAAAAATGACCATCGGCACAGAACATCGTAAGACCCATTCAAATGAATGGGCAGATGTTTTCCGACGCTTTTGAGCCGCATTTTCGGATGTAATTCAATGCTAAAACGCCCAAATTACGTCCGTAAATAGTGTGTGTGTGAACCCAGCCTTAGTGACGCCCCGGCTGCTAGTGCTGCATTGTTGGGTCACTTAGGAGACCCAGCGATGCAGCTGAAAGCGGACCGTCGGCCATGAGAAGTTTGCGGGGTGGGGGGGGGGGGCCCTGGCACATTATCTGCACAGGGGCCTTTTGCAGTCTGTGTCCGCCACTGCCATGGAGATACGTACATTAGTTTATGAAGCCCGGACAAAGCCTCTAAAAACACTTTTGATCTCTGTGTAAGCATTTAGAAAGCTATATGCACTGACACAGATTAGAAGAGGAGCTTGGACCCATCTTGATATTTAAATATAATACTAGGATAATGTATGACTACTATAGACAGCCCTTTTCATTTTTTCTGTTAGGGCATACTGTGTTACCCCGTAAAAACTACAGCCAACAGACACATCAGACTTCCAGGGGACCGCCAGCATCCATAGACATTAATCGATGCTTATTAATTTTATTGGACTCCCTAAAATGTGTGGGACCCATGAAGAAACTCTGGGTACCAGAAATCGAAACAAGATACATATTTTGTTCTATTAACCCCTTGGTACACTATAACGTAATAGCACGTCCTGGTGTGGGGGGTGATGTATTGAGCGGGTTCACGTGCTGAGCCCACTCCATACGCTGTGTATTACAGCTGTGTATTACAGCTGACACCCAAGACTAATGGGCAGGAACAGTGATCGCACTATTTCTAGCCGTTTAACCCTTTAAATGCTGCGGTCGACCACAGCATCTGAGGTGTTAAAAAGAGGGGGACAGTCCCCTAAGACAGCTCATTACGCCCCGGTAACGTGATTGTGGGGTGTCAATAGTTGTCATGGTAGCCTAGGGGCCTAATTTCCCTCTGCCTCTGTTCAGCCCTGCCTCTGGCAGCGCTTAACATAAGCCTGTAAAAATGACAATATCCTAATCTAATGATTGCTGGTTCAAGTCCCCTATGGGGTCTAATAAAATGAAAAAGCAAAAAATGTCTCAGTCCTGAAACGGTTAATATATTTAACGAAACGCACCACCTTCTTTTGCATGGGACTGATCTGCCAGAGCTGTATGTACAGCACTGTGTATAAGTAAACAATGAAATAAATGCTTTAGTTGCTGGAGTTCATTCTGCTGAAGGGCGGGGGTCGAAGGAGTCAAACTCTTGATGATCAGATATTGATGGTCTATCTTAAGGATAGACCATCAATATTAAAGTCTCGGAAAACCTTTTTTAAGTAAAGGAGGAAAACATCATATACATTTCTGAGATAGAGCTTGCTGTCGTTTAATTAAACATCCGACTTAGGGCTTACTCACTCGAACGTATAATACGTCCGTGCTACGCACGTGACTTTCACGCGAGTCGCACGGACCTATGTTAGTCAATGGGGACGTTCAGACAGTCCGTGATTTTCACGCAGCATATATCCGCTGCGTAAAACTCACGACATGTCCTATATTTGTGCATTTTTAACGCATCACGCATCCTTTGAAGTCAATGGGTGCGTGAAAATCATGCACGCCACACGGAAGCACTTCCGTGTGACATGCGTTTTTCACACAACACTTGCTGATTTAATGTAAATCAGTTAGAAGTCTTGTCCAAACAAGCAGAAACCAGGAAGTGCTTGGGAAGGTGTTTGCCATATAGAGATCTGCACAGACACAACTGCAGCCATGCCTCGGGTATTTGACGTAGAAAAACTGATCTGCCTTGTGCAGGAGAGGCCCGAATTGTGGGACACGCGCTGTGAAGCGTACCACGACCGGAGTGTCAAAGATGTGGCATGGGACCAGATTGGCCAGGCGCTGTTCACACATCAATGGGAGAAAAGCAGCACACGAGATTGCAAAAAAAATTGGTAAGTACATTTGTTTATAGATGTCATTTAACCCAGTTTCAATAGTGTGTCCCTGTGCTAACAATTCCCAAATGGCAAACGTATAGTGTACAGTAGATGATGTGAAGACCCACTGGAGAAGCACTCGCAATCAATTTTGCAGAGAGTATGGGGTCAGAGGCAAAAGTGGAGACGGGGCCTCTAAAAAACGGCAATACCTCTATACTAAACAATTGATGTTTCTGAAAGACATCATGGAGATGAGACCGTAAGTAATAACTGTGTAGCTTGGACAAATGACTGTTTTCACGTCATACAGTAAAATGACGCTGTTTGTCCCTTGGTGAAATGGTGCTAATCACTATAAATTTCCATTCTAGAACCAGTGACAATCTCACCGACTCTGAAGAGGAGCCTGCCCAGGAAGAGTCGCAGCCTGATGAGAACCCCAATACCCTCCTGCCATTAACACCAGAGCTGACAGCAGAGGAACCTGCTGCACATTCGTCCTCATACCCACATGTGCCACTGGACGAAAATGCGGCAAGCCAAACAACAGCCAGGCGGAGGCGCAGACAGATTCCTTCGGCAGGTAGCCAAGTGAACTCTAGGGGTCCTGAATACCTGCGGCGCTGCGCGGAGGAGGACGTCTGTGACTCATTTGGCCGCACCATTGCCCCCTTACTGCGTAAGGTCCCAGAAAATAGGCTGGTGCGCCTCCAGGCGGCCATAATAACTCTCATAGACAGTGCCACACTGCCCAACAATCCACGCCAGTGCTTCAACGCTATTGAGCATTGGGGTGTAATACTAGAGACTACTATAGGGTACAATGCACCTGCCCATGGCCCATCACATCCTGCCACCCCCAGTGCACGCCAACATCCCTATAGGCCATTGTCTTCAAGAATGTCTCCTGGTCCTCTGGCGGCTCGTGACAGACATTTCCAGGGCTACAGCCGACCAGCTGAGAGCTATCCTCCCCCACCAAGTCAGATATACCATACGCAGCATCAACACCACTATGCTGTTGAGGAACATACACTGCAGGCCCGTGGACAGCATAGTGGTGCTGAAATGTCCAGCTACGCATCCCCGCCACAGCGCTACCAGGAGTTGTAGTTGTGACATTTTCAGCATGTTTTTCCTGAAATGTATCCTTCTGTGTGGGATTTTTTTTGTTTGCATCACGTTGGTGCGAGTTTATTGTTTTTGCTTATACATGTTCTTACTTTTGTTTTTTTGGTACCAGAACATAAAGTCATGTTTTGTTGGTGTCAATGAGTGTGTGTCTTATTTTTTATACTGCTGTTTCACAATGTTTGCCAATCTTGTTGTTGGTTAAGGTTTTAGCACGGTTTACACGGGCCAATATTGTTGCCCAACATCATTGAGGTATTAGTTCATCTGTTGGGGTTTGGCATTAGTCCAAAGAAATTGCAATGCGGCAGTGCAGTGCTATAATATTTCACGCACAAAGGACAGTTGTAATTGTATTTGAAAACATTGCTTTTGACAATGTTTTTCACATACAATGAACTGTTTGCCTGCAAAATACAAAGTCTAAACCCCAAAAGATATAAGCTCGCAACCCACGTCAATGGTCCTCATGTATTGCGAGTCCCTAACACTACAAGCCCCCACAAAACCAAAAAATTACTGATCACAAATGACCTATTTTTACAAAACAAAGAACTATGCCACCCTTTAAATAGAATCATACTGCCATGGTACTGCTACAGCAGGGCTCTCAAAATATTCGGCAAATATTTTGCGCACTCGGAGTCCAGATGTTTGTGCCCTCCTTTGTGGAGGGGTGCTTGCGTTCGTTTGGATATATTCAGCATCAAAACTTGCATCATGTATGGGTGTAAAGTTATGCAAAACTACACACGCTTGTATGACATGAGTCACATTATGCGGCATCATTTGCATGGTTGTGATAAATACCCTCCACCTGTTGGATATTATGCCAAACGCACATTCCACACATCTTCGCGCTCTGCTTAGCCGGTACTTGAACATGCGCCTACGCTCATCCAAGCCCCTTCTAGCAAATGGACGCATTACATGGCTTGTCAGGCCAAAACCCTCATCTGCCACGATTACATATGGTACTGGTGGTCCACTGGAGCCAGGGAGGATGGTAGGTTCAAGCACAGCAAGTTGATTGCTCATAAGCTGTTGGCCCATTCTGGAGGACCTAAATATGCGTGCATCAGAACAGCTTCCATACGACCCAATGTCTACTATTGTAAAACAATAATTACTGACCGCCAAGGCCAACAAGACGATGGAAAAATACTGCTTGTAATTATAGTATCTTGAGCCAGAGTGGGGGGGGGGGGGGGCTTCTTTACACGAATGTGCTTCCCGTCTAGTGCACCAATACAATGAGGAAATTGGGTTGCATTCAAAAATTCTTGGGAAATACTAATCCACTGTTGTGGCGTGGGCTGAGGCATCACCGTGCCCTTTAATCTCTGCCACAGCACGACACAGGTGGATGTCACAATGCATGAAATGGTGGTCACTCCCAGAAGAAATTCAAAATGTAATGAATGGTAACTATTTCCTGTGGCCAGAAATCTACATGACGGCAAAAACACAAACAACAAAGAACACATGTTATGTAGGACATGACACACACAAAGCATCCTGTAAGCACAAATACAAAAACACAAATACCTCAAGGTCACAATGAGTCGCTCCTCTGGGGAAATGCAGCGCCGCATGTTTGTGTCCTGGTAGGTGATTCCTGTACGGATCTCCTCAAGCAGCAGATCAAAGGTGGCCACAGACATGTGGTAAAAGGATCTACATTTCTCAGGGTGACGCCGGAGGTCATCATAGGGGGTGTCACGGACACTGGGTTTGTGGACCCACTAGGCCGCTCTGCCGTAGCGGGGAGGCAGCTGACCAGGTCACAGTCTATGTGAAAGTAAGATAGCAGACAGTAATGCTTATGTACCTGAAATAGTCCGGACGGTGACTGTGGCTTCAGCACGGATGGAGGCTGGTGCGAAAAGCGGCACCAGACGTGGCGGGCAGTATCCGATGAGCAGATGGCACTTGACGTGGCAGATGGCACTTGACGTGGCAGATGGCACTTGAACACGGGTAGGCACAGGAACAATGCGGAATACAGGAACGGTAACAGGGCACGGGTAACAGCTGGAACGGGAGACACTAAGGGACCATTTGCGAGACAGACAGGGAGAGACTAACAATGCTCAGGCAAGGATCAGAAGGGCTGGGGCATTCTTATAGGGCAGGGAATCACGTGGGTTAATGATCATTGTTTTCATGTGCGCGCGCTGGCCCTTTAAGAGCGAGGATGTTCGACCCGGCCGGACGGAGCGGAAGTGAGCGCTGGCATCTCCTAGGAGGGAGATGGAGGCCAGCGCTCACAGATCCATGGCTGCGGGCGTCGGGAGGTGAGTGAACCCGACGGCCATGGGCGCTACAGGGGGTATGAAAGTGGCCTTTGGAGGTGCGTTGGGACAGAAGTGGATGAACCCAAAGCCTCCTTCCTCTCCGCAGTTCGTCCTCTAGCATGGGACGGCGATCGCCAAACCTCCTTGAAATCATCCACGCTAACATCACACGGGCCATCGGCGTATACGCCATAATTTGGCTTCTAATACAACAAGGCAGTAAACTCTGTCAACTCCAGAAACTCTTACCAAGCTGCAAAAGGCTGATAAAATGTGCACAGAGCAAGCATGTGTTGGTCAAGGGTGCCTTTTTGTAGGCTTGCCTCTCCATAATGCCACCTTCCGTTTTTTTCACGCACGTTAAAAACGCACGCCGTACGAGCGTAAAAAACGCAGACACGCAGCAAATACTGATGCCACATGGACCTGCAACGCGCGCAAAATGCTGCGTTTTTTGCCTTCGCAAAACGCACACGCTCATGTGAATCCGGCCTTATGCAGACAAATAAAAAAACAGCCAATATCCACATTTTATTGGTACATTATATGGACTTTCATCCACACTAGGTATAATTACAGTATTTAACCAAAGAACATATTAGAAAACATGTGCAACATAATAGCATAGAATTGCCAGCACGCTACAGGGCCCTAGGGCAGCATGGCAGCACATTGGCTTAGTGGTTAGCACTGTTGCCCTGGGTTCAAATCCAATCAAGGACAATGTCTGCATGGAGTTTATACATTCTCCCTGTATTTGCGTGGGTTTGCTCCAGATACTCTAGTTGATAGGGAACTTAGATTGTGAGCCCCAACGGAGATATTAAGGGTATGTTCACACGCAAACTCAAAAACATCTCAAAATACAGAGCTGTTTTCAAGGGAAAACAGGGCACGGGTAACAGCTGGAACGGGAGACACAGCTCAGCACAGGGAAAACAGCTCCTGATTTTCAGATGTTTTTTAAGCCACTCGCGATTTTCGCTGCGTTTTTTTATGGCCGTTTTTGGAGCTTTTTTCGCTACAGTCAATGATAAACAGCTCCAAAAACATCCCGAACTTCTTAGACCTGCACTTCTTTTTCGCGGCCGTTTTGTTACGCGTAAAAGACGAAGCGAAAAATGTTTGTAGACTGTTTTTCAGCCGTTTGCACCCTGAAAAATGGCCGAAAATAGGCCTTGTGAACATACCCTAAGCGTGGACCTTTGTGCAGCACTGCAGAATACATTGGCGCTATATAAGTAACATAAATAAATAATACAGGGCCTACAGTTAAAACAAAATATAGGAAGCTTCCTGCTAATGTGTTAGTCTAGTGACATATATAGTACACTTATTTCACACTGTTTTACTTTGTAAATTTCTGCTGTGATGTTTTCTGTAGCCATTTTTTCTGTAGTCCATCGTGAGTCTAAGGAGCTCTGTTGTTTTTATTCTGGAGTCGATTCTGTATGACACAGTTTTGTATGTTGATACTAATAAACAATGGCGGATCATAATAGGGGCGTTTTAGGTGGCCGTCCGGGGCATGAGGCTCTCGGGGTCCCATGGCCACCCAAAGTACATTGCCGATATGTCGTGTTTTTTCCGCGAATCGCAGCAAAATCCATGACAGAACTGAATTGTCTATGTCCTGCAAAAGGACCTGAAGACATAATGTCACATGACCTTATGTCTGCAGTTCTTGTTTCTGTTTGGAAACCTGCAGGTCACATGACCACAGGTCCTATAACAGCAGCAAGAGAGAAGAATGAGCTGATATGTGAGTATAAGGGGATGGATTAGTTTAAGGGGTCTGTATTTAGGGGTCTGTTCTGGGGTCTGTTTTAGTTTAAGGGGTCTGTATTTAGGGGGGGTCTGTTCTGGGTTTGTATTTAGGGGTCTGGTCTTGGGTCTGTATTTAGTGGTCTGTTCTGGGGTCTATTATTTTAGGGGGTTAGGTCTAGGGTCTGTATTAGTTTAGTGAGTCAAATCTGGGGTCATTATTCGTTTAGGGGTCAGGTCTTGAGTCTGTATTTAGTGATCTGGTCCGGGGTCTTTATTTAGGGGTTCTGTATTAGCTTAGAGGGTCTGGTTTGGGGTCTGTATTTGGGGGTCTTGGGTCTGTATTATTTTAGGGAGTCAGGTCTGGGGTCTGTATTTAGTGGTCTGGTGTCTTTATTTAGGGGGTCTGTATTAGCTTAAAGGGTCTGGTTTGGGGGTCTGTATTTGGGGGTCTGGGGTCTGTATTAGTTTAGGGGCTCAGGTCTGGGATCTGGTCCACGGTTTGTATTTAGGAGGTCTTGTCAAGGGTCTGTATTTATTTAGGGTGCTTGTTCTGGGGTCTGTATTTGTTTAGGGGGTCTGGTCTGGGGACTGCGATAGTTTAGAAGGTCTGGGGTCTGTATGTATTCTAGGGTCTGTTCTGGGGTCCGAATTTATTAGTCTGAGTCCGAATTTATTAATCTCAGTAAAAGGGGTTGTCCAGGCACAGATATTTTTTTCATGCTGATGACCTATCTACAGAATACTACTCCGGCTGCCTCCGGGCACTGGATGTCGATGCCAGAAGCAGATGGTTCTGGTCACAGTATAGTGGGTGTGCTGCAATACTGCAGCTCTGCTTCTATTTAAGTGAATAGAATCAGAGTTGAAGTTCTGCAGCACGGACGCTATGAAGTATATGGAGCCTTCTAATTCCAGCACTATGGGCACTGAACACTGCACAAAATTCTGTGCCCAGAGGCAGCCACAACGGCTGATCAGTACGGGGACCAGGTGTCGGACCCGCACAGATCATATACTGATAAACTATCCTGTGGATTGGTCATCAGTATAAAAAACTGGTCCGTGCCACACAACCCCTTTAATGTATGGGCCTGGACCTTGGTTTTTTATGTTTATATAGAGGCTGGAAATTGCTGCAGAAGTTAGGGGCAAATATTTCTCATCAGGAAACTCTGCAGTCATCAGGAGAAGTCGCCATAGTAATCTGTGTCAGATGGAGAAGAAAAAGAAAAGAGAACATCACTTGTGAGTCCCTTGATTTATTGAGGATCTGTCCCCTCTCCTGAAATCTTTGTATTCCACATAAAGTCTTTGTGTATCCAGGACTAATAGACAAATGTGTGTTACCGTTCCCATTGTCAACTGGATCTGTCCCTACACAGCGTGATACTGTCAGCAATGGTTGGAGACTGTCAGTATGTAGAGATACAGTCTTTTTGACAAGGGGAGAGTGGAGCTGGAAAAGGGGGGCCCAAGTTTGGAGAACTGCCAGGGCCTATGGTCAACTTAATCTGACACTTGTCAATAACAGAACATCAGACTGAGGGGACAACTCAGAATGTCATCAATCTCCTACCACCATCGTGTCTGTCAAGTTGAAATGGAAAAACAGTTGATGTGAAACAATCAAGGTTTTAAGCTTCTTTACAACCTGACGTGCTGAATAACTTGTAGCCTCTATTTATCCTATCTTGAAATTGTGCTTCTGCTGTACTCATTTATCTTCATTCAGTGTAATGCTGAAATTATCGGCTTGGCTTGTTAGTTCTGATTCACATGTTCTTTAGAAACTAGGTTCAGGGAGGAGAAAATGAGTAATACAATTTGTGGATAAAGGGGTAGTAGACTTTATTCTTTAAAAAAGACTATTGATACATTTTCTACTCTTTAATATTGTTTGGTAGGTTACACACACACACACACACACACACACACACACACACACACACACCACACACACGACTTTATTACAATAGAGGTAAATGTAGAATATATACGTACTAGTATTGTGACATTATCAGAATAAAGCACAAAATATAAATAATTAAAAGCAGTATTATTACAACCCCTTAACAGAATTTGTCATTTAAAGCGTGCCTAACCTTTCAGGTGACTTTTCAGAATATGTCTGAGAAGAAAAAAATTTACACAGCGCCACATGGTGCAAGATAAACCTTGATAGGTAGGGCAATGAATGGTAGAGGTAAGTAGTTAGACTCACCATAGAAGCTCGTACTGGCAGGTACAGCTTAGTGTAGAAGGCCGTTTATGTAGCCAGGTTGCAGCTTTCCGTATCCAGGTACCGGCATCAATAATATTGAGCCGCAGGTAATTCGAGGTTATATATTTTGAAAAAAATATATATTTAAAAAACTGGATATTTCGGAGAGCGCTCCTCAATGTAAGAATAAGCAAAGGGGTACTGGTGAGCAGGTTTATTGTACAATGTAGGATGGGCAACACGTTTCAACGCAGAACATGCGTCTTCGTCAGGCCGAAAAATGGATACCCATTGATTCAAAATATATAACCTCTAACTTTTCAGAATAAGCTGTCATGTGTGTACTTGAGGAATAACACTATTTCTGGCCATTTTATGACTTGTATTCTGGATTTTTTTTAGCAGTTTTCACCTCTCTAATTCTAAGTCATCTCTGAGCTAGTAGGGGAAGCCTAAGTGCTATCATACACTGTACACAGAGAGAAGAGAATAAACCTGTTCCCCTATCTGTATCACATATTTATAGAATCAACAGCAACATGGAGGAGATTATACAGCAGTAATGAGCTGTGAATGCAGCACTGGGTTGTGATATAATACTTACTAGAAGCTGCAGAAACATCTGTGTTGGTGTCTCTCGCCTCCTCACTCTGCTCCTGCTCCCTCCTCTCCCTCCCCTCTCCATAAACTTCATTGGGCAGCTGTAACCTGATCACTGAGTGAGCTGATCGGTGGGCCTTCACTTTTTCATAAAGCATGGATGTTTTGATAATAATTTCCTTCTCCTTATACTACCTTTAATATGGCTTACTTTGCAACAGAATTTTGTGCCACCAGTTTTGTGCATTTTAAGCCACACAACTTTTTATGAAACCACACCCTCTGTCTGATAAAACCTGCCCCTTTGCGGACCGCTTTTTAAAAAGTGTATAGTGAGGCGCACACATCTTGTCTAAAATGAAATGCGTCAAAATGCGCCGAAATTTGCCACATTTTTTTACGCATTCCAGATGCAGACACGATAGTAAATCTACCCCATTGTGCGCCAAAAGTTTGCCACATTTTGGCACATTTTATGACCAGGTCTAGGGTCAATCAATCTGCCCAACATGTTTTAAAGAGGCTCTGTCACCAGATTTTGCAACCCCTATCTGCTATTGCAGCAGATAGGCGCTGCAATGTAGATTACAGTAACGTTTTTATTTTTAAAAAACGAGAATTTTTGGCCAAGTTATGACCATTTTTGTATTTATGCAAATGAGGCTTGCAAAAGTCCAAGTGGGCGTGTTTAAAGTAAAAGTCCAACTGGGCGTGTATTATGTGCGTACATCGGGGAGTTTTTACTTCTTTTACTAGCTGGGCGTTCTGACGAGAAGTATCATCCACTTCTCTTCAGAACGCCCAGCTTCTGGCAGTGCAGATCTGTGACGTCACTCACAGGTCCTGCATCGTGTCAGACGAGCGAGGACACATCGGCACCAGAGGCTACAGTTGATTCTGCAGCAGCATCGGCGTTTGCAGGTAAGTCGATGTAGCTACTTACCTGCAAACGCTGATGCTGCTGCAGAATCAACTGTAGCCTCTGGTGCCGATGTGTCCTCGCTAGTCTGACACGATGCAGGACCTGTGAGTGACGACACAGCGTGATCTCTCGAGAACACGGCTGTGTCTGCACTGCCAGAAGCTGGGCGTTCTGAAGAGAAGTGGATGATACTTATCGTCAGAAAGCCCAGCTAGTAAAAGTAGTAAAAACGCCCCGATGTACGCACATAAAACACGGCCAGTTGTACTTTTGCAAGCCTCATTTGCATAAATACAAAAATGGTCATAACTTGGCCAAAAATGCTCGTTTTTTAAAAATAAAAACGTTACTGTAATCTACATTGCAGCGCCGATCTGCTGCAATAGCAGATAGGGGTTGCAAAATCTGGTGACAGAGCCTCTTTAATGTGTGTGAATAGGCTTGCACAAAGGATGCGCTGGCATAAATTTTTTTGCATTAGTTGTCCAATCCATTCTCCATAGACTTAAGCTTTTTTTTATTTGGAGAGATGGAAAAAAGGCATCAATTGTGCAATCTCCTCATCACATAAAAATATACGGTTTTCTTCACCCATTTTTAATATTCCACTACAAATTTGACCTCTGCTTTTATGGTAATACAAATACTTGATCCTGGACAGTTAACCTGAATAGTTTATGTAATAATAAACCTCTACCTGCTATGGCCATACATTCCTAAATTGGTTTAAGACATGTTTTAAAGGCAACCAGTCAGTAAATTTGGAGCCACTAAACCACTAGCATGCTGTTATGCAGCTATGGTTTAGTGTTCCAAACCTACTTACTGTAACAATACTGACAGAATACCAGTCCAGCAAAAAGCGCACCCACAACCCGACATGGCGCAAGCTGTCAAACTAGCCAAGTTGTGGCGAACTCACCCTTTGACGTCCGTGACAACTGGGACCCTGCCTGCAGCAGATAGAACTTACTATCTGAAATCTGCTAACAGACCCTGAGTGTTCCTGCAGGTGAAGGGAAACTTTCTTTCATCTGGCAGCTGCTGGTAGGTGGAGCAGACAGGTAGAGAGGACAGGTAGAGTAGTCAGACAAGCAAAGGTAATAACAGAGAGGTAACGTAGTGCAATGCAGTAAAAGAAAAGATAAGTCAGGCAGTCCGAGGTTGTAAACACAAAAAAATCGAATGCGGTACAAAATCGGAAAAAAGGAGAAGGGTCAGGGTAGCCGGGGTCGGAAAACAAGGTAACAACAATCAGATCTCACAGCAGCCAAAGAAAAAATTAGCCACAGGAAGTAAGTCTCTGGCAAAGAGGTTTAGCACCAGGGGTGTTATATATGAGGCTAAATTGGAGGATTGAGAGTGACAGCAAGCAAACCACTCAATATTTTAACCCTCATCTACCTCTCAGACCAGGGATTGTGACAAGTCAAAAAAAGACATTTCAGGAATAGTTAGTAAAGTAAATTACAACTTACCGAGATGAGCTTGGGAGCGGCAACATGTGCATTGTAGACATGAAGCCAGGGATAGTACACTGCGCATGTGCAGTGAAGTGAGGTGTACAGTCCTCAGCTTCATGTGTGCAATGCGCAAGCGCCTAACTCCGTCGGTCTCCTTACGTGGACTCCTCTCAGTAAGTTGCAATTTACTTTACTATTTCTTAAACGTCCGCATTTGACAAAGTCAGGTTTGGAGCACTGAACCCCATCAGCTTAACAGTAGGCTTCAAACCTACTTACAGGTTCGTTTTTAGACTTGTTGCCTAAGGGCTGGTTCACATCAGCGTTCACTTTCTGTTGAGGGGTTCCGTCTGAGGTTTCCTTTGTGGAACCCCACAACGGAAAGTCAAATGGAAACCACAGCTTCCGTTTGCATCACCATTGATATCAATGGTGACGGAAACACTGCTAATGGTTTTGTTTGTCACCGTTCCGGCAGGTTTCCGTTCGTTAGACGGAATCAATAGCACAGTCGACTGCGCTATTGATTCTGCGGGAGAAATGGAAACCTGATGGAATGGTGACAAACAGAAACCATTAGCAGTGTTTCCGTCACCATTGATATCAATGGTGATGCAAACGGAAGCTGTGGTTTCCGTTTGACTTTCCGTTGCGTGGTTCCACAACGGAAACCTCAGACGGAACCCCTCAACGGAAAGCGAACGCTGATGTGAACAGGCCCTAACAACTACTTAACCATCAACCACTATATGCAATATTATATTAATTACTACAGTTTCATTAGCATTCAGCTTCAGGATTCTGCTGTAAAACTAGTTGATTTCCCTAGATTTTTCTTTCCAGAACATTATTCTGTAGATTTGTGTAATCTTTTTTTTTTTTTCTAAACATATTCTACTTATTCCCCATCAGAGTTAATTGAAAGTCACTTTTCCAAACAAAACTTCCAAACAAACTTTCAACATAGTATTCAAAATGTTTTGAAGAAAATATCTCAGCTGGTACTTCAGAAACAATCTCTAAAAACACTGTTTGTGGCATAATAATTTTACAGACAAATTTTCAACATGTAGTAGGTGGAAAGTAATAGCTTGTCTTGTCCAAATAAACTTCATAGAAGTTGTGTATTTATATCACAATAAAACGCTACAAAGCCAGGATCACAGGGTAGTTTGGTGCAGTTTTCGATGCCGGCAGGAGTTGGTTTTAAAGGGAGGAAGAGTATAAAGGCACGGATTCATGCACACCACTGAATTACGGATCTGTACAACCTCCAAGTTGTATGGAGCCATAATATGGCATCTATAGAAGTCTGAGACCCTACTGTACCTCTATATTCCTCCAATTTCATATGGAAACATGCAGAAGTTTTTGCTATGTTCCTTCAGAGACCATATTATGGAGATATCTCCCCTAGAAGCAGGATCCCCTATATCGTCATAACACATCATAATAATACAAAGGACTCATGAACACAGACTGGTTTTGAGTCTGTATTATGAACCTGTAGGTACTCTGTGTGCAGCCATATGGTATCTTTGTGAGGCATTATATTCTTCCCTAAAAGCAACGCTTTGAGGAGAGAACACTGCTGCAAGGCTCTATTAACTCTGATTGAAGTGTACATTGGATGTGTAGCGTCCATGGCCGCGGACCATCGGGTTTACTCAGCCCCCGGAGGCCGCAGCCATGGATCTGTGAGCGCTGGCCCGCATCTCCATTCCAGGAGACGTCAGCGCTCACTTCAGCTCAGGTCCGCTGTGTCCCGTAGGGTGCGCGTGCACGCTCGTGCCCAACCTGCTGTACCTGCTGTCATCCGCCACGTGTGGCGTAACCTGCTGCACCCACCTCCATCCGTGCTAAAGCCTCGTCCACTGTCTGGACTACTCAGGTGCCCTAGAGTGGGACTATGTATTGGTTGGGTGCTCTGTTGCTTGGCCAGCTGCCTCCCCGCTACGGTGGTGCGGCCTAGTGGGTCCACATACCCACAGACCGTGACAGGATGTATGTGTCAGGAAATGCTTCTGAGATATATGCCAAATGTGTCCATAGGGATCCATTGACCTGAGGAATGCCAAAAGAGTGTTCTTTTGGCATGTATCAGGGAGGTACAGTATGTGTTGGCATACCTTTCTTTAACTTTATTGAATAGTATAGTCAACTATACTATTCAATAAAGAGGCATCCTGCAAAAATAAAATTTACTATAATGGGACTTAATGCCATAAAGTTGCATATGTTTTAGGCATCCGTCGATCACTTGTGAATATATCCTAATGCAGAATGAGACGCTGCATGGCATGATTTTTTTCCCCCATGCAAATCCTGTAAAAATTCAGTCAAAAACTAAGATATGATCGCACAATGTAAATACATCCTTAGTGGACAAGCTCGCTTATGTACTCGTAGTAGAATATAATAAAGCATATGCAGCCTTTCTTCTTTTTTTTTTTAAATGGTCAAGGAACAACTTGATAACTTTTAAATAACACAATTATTAATAGTAGATAAACATACATTTCATATAATAACTCATTAAGAAGTTAAAATGACAAACAGACATTCTATATGAAAATAAATGCAGATGTTGCCTCATTTGGTAATTTAGTTGTTTGTTTATTCTCAATGTGTATCACGTAAAGTTATAGTGAAAAAAAATTAAGAAAATTCAGGCACAAAAATTAAACTTTGAAGACAAAACAAAATGCACCTAGAGGGATTAAATATCTAAATGTTATTAATGTGCTATTTAGAATATCTGAATAAAAAGAAATACACAATTAAAGGCTATGTAAATGTTAAAAAGCTTCGTTCACACCTGCGTCAGGGGAACCCATGAACAGAATTTTGACGGAAACAATAGGTTTCCGTTTGCATCATCATTGATTTCAATGGTGACGGATCTGGTGCAAATGGTTTCCGTTTGTCACCGTTGTTTAAGGGATCCGTCGTTTTGACGGAATGAATAGCGCAGTCGACTACGGCATTGATTACCTCAAAATGATGGGACCCTTAAACAATGGTGACAAACGGAAACCATTTGCACCGGATCCGTCACCATTGAAATCAGTCAGGGTTCCGTTCATGGGTTCCCCTGAAAGAAAGCTCAGATGGAACCTATGAACGATGCCCTGATGCAGATGTGAACGAAGACTGGGTTCACACTACCTATTTTCAGACGTAATGGAGGCATTTTACGCCTTGAATTACGTCTAAAAAAACGCCTCCAATACGTCGGCAAACATCTGCCCATTACTTTCAATGGGTTTTACGTGCCGACGACTTGTCATTTTACGCGTCGCTGTCAAAAGACGGTTCGTAATATTACAGCCTCGTCAAAAGAAGTGCAGGACACTTCTTGGGACGTTTTTGGAGGAGTTTTCTCATAGACTCCAATGAAAACAGCTCCAAAAACGGCCGTAAAAAACACAGCGAAAAACGCCTCGAAAAACGCGAGTTGCTCAAAAAACATCTGAAAATCAGGGGCTGTTTTCCCTTGAAAACAGCTCCATATTTTCAGACGTATTTTGTTAAGCGTGTGAACATACCCTAAGTGTTTTTGTTTTTTAATCTATCACATCCAAGTTATGAACTTAGATGTGATAGTTTACAGGTGGATCCTGCATGTCAGAGACACGCAGGACCCGCTGTCATTGAACTCGTCAGGTCCGCGGGACTGATGGATTTAATGAATAGCGCTAGATACAGCTGCTCTGTATAGAGAATACAAAGCAGCTGTATCTTAAAAAGTAAAAATAATTTGTAATAAAATTTATTTAAAAAGTTTATTACCGCGCACTAATAAACATTTTTATTAAAAAAAAACGAAAACCATTTTCAAACATTAACATAATTTTTAAAAGTCTGCATAGGTGCAAAAAAAGTATAGCTAGCTCACTAAAAAAAATTACCCTCCACATTTGAATACTTCACTGTGTTGTCCAAAAAGCTACTAATTTAGTTCACATTGCATTCAGGAAATATTCCGCCAAACATGCCCAAGACGTATGCAACTGTATGCAGTGGCGTAACTACCGCCGTAGCAGCAGTAGCGGCTGCTACGGGGCCCGCGGCATGAGGGGGCCCGTGTCGCCCGCCGGCACGGGCCCCCACCATGGCCGGAGGCTCCGCTAGCAGCCGCTATGGCTGCTACAGCGGGACGCCACTGAACACTACGGCAGAGCAGGGAGGTATCTCCCCGCTCTGCCATTAACTGGTTCCTGACCGCTGGCTGTGTTTTTACGGCCAGCAGTCAGGGTCCTTAAAACCCGAGCCATAGACTTTCTACGGCTCGGGTTTTAACTTGCTGCCCACGCGATCGGGCAGCTGAATGTCGGGTCTCCGGCTGTCAGTGACTGCCGGGGACCCTGAGGAGAGGATAGAAGCAGCTTTCGCTGCTTCTGTCTTCTCTGATCACTTGTACACAGCGCTGAATGCACGCTGTGTACAGGAATAGAGACAGCAGCAGCGGCGCTGTCTCTATTCCTCCCGGTGATCATGTGACTGGTCACATGATCGCCGGGTGCCGTTAGTGGCAGACTGCTGCTGGGTCTTACTAGACCCAGCACAGCCCTATTAGTGACAATCGTCACTATGAGAGGGCTGATTTCCCCTGTAACTGGGGCTGCTGTGCAGCTCCAGTTACAGTGGAAAAACATGGTGTAAAAGAAAGAAAAAAAATATATAAAGTTCCCCAAAGGTCTTCTTTGACCTTTGGGGGACAGACCATAGTAATAAAAAAAATAATAAAGTAAAGTGCAAAAAAAAATTAAATAATAAATACACATAAAATGGGGGGCGGAGCGTAGCCGTGCAGCGTGATGGCAGCTTGAGACCAGAGCTCCTCACTGATACCAGCCAAAACCCGAGCTATATCGACCCACATCGTTAGAAAATGGTTAAACCGGCAAAGGAGAAACTTAAAGATCACACTGGCACACCCAAACCGGGGAAAGCACAAGCAGACATGGAGAAATTTCTCCATAAAAGGCATGAAGAATCTCCGGCCCGGAAATCTAAGATGGCCGCCGTGCATGCTGCTCCACAGTGCCGAGATGACGATTCAGATGAGGAGAGTGGAGGTGAGCAATCTGAGTCGGGAGACACTAATGATTTAGCACCAGTGTCACGGGGGTTTATGAAGAGGATCTTATACAAAGCCTTGACTCCTCTTACTAAAGAACTGTCAGAGATAAGCACTGATTTACGTCAGATAGGATCACGGGTGGAGACGCTTGAAGCGGTACAGACAGACATGAGAGTTTATCATGACAAAGTGCGGGACATTCTACATTCACAACAAGATCAATTGAATGAGATGTTTATGCGGACAGAAGACCAGGAAAATAGGAGTCGGAGGAAGAATATCAGGCTGCGGGGAGTACCTGAGTCATACGCACATGAGACTTTGGGCAAACTTGCTCATGACATATTCTCTTCAGTTCTAGGAGTAAACAGCCATGATACAGTTCGGATAGAACGTGTCCATAGAGCACTCCACCCAAAACCTCGCTCTAATGATCCCCCCCGCGACATTATATGTGGTCTGCTGAGCTACACTGATACAGCGGAGATTCTAAAGGCTGCAAGGATGAAAGGTACAATTGAATTTGAAGGAACAACAATATACCTCTATCAAGATATAGCGTCCTCCACACTACAAAAACGGAAAGTTTTCCGACCTCTCCTTGATGCGCTACGCGCCTCCAATACGCCTTTTCGCTGGCTATATCCGTTTGGCCTGGCGATACAAAAAGATGGCCGCCAAATCACCATCAGGAAACACGAAGACCTGACCCATGCATGGGAAACCCTGGGTATACCGCTTATGGAAATCTCGCCGTGGATGATGGTACCTCCGGAGCTGAAATTACCTCCATTGCTGGAACCTATGCCGTGGAAAGTGGTGGGGAAACTGAAATCGCCTAAGAATAAAAAACCGGCGCTAAGATCTGGAGCGATGGAAAATTGAAAGGCACTGCCAATATTGCGGGGACTGTTTTCCACATGGCTCCAGCATTCGGATTGACGGACGTCACTTCTCCTTTCGAATTGGATTCGTGAGTAGGAGCTAGTCACTGTAGCTGGAGAAGATCAAGAAATAGAGTATACTTTGAAGTGACTTTATTTTTGCCATTGTGGGTGATTCTATCCTATCGCTTCTTATTGTTTTACACTGTTCTTACTTGGGTTTTGGCTGGCATGCGGGTTATGCCAACTACACAACTGTTGTTAACAGTTAACTCCCCCCCCCCTCCCCAGGTACATGCTCTATACATTGGGGCAGTACATATCTTTACTTTAATCTCACTCTTCCCTGTATTACAACCCCCCCCCCCTCCTACTGGTGTTCTGAATACTGTGATGACATATATGCTGATGTATACTATTTTTCACCATGTCTGATATTAAGATAACATCGTATAATGTACGAGGTCTGAATACTCCACGTAAACGATACCAGATTGCCCAACAATTGAAAAAAGATAATACTGATATAGCCCTTCTCCAGGAAACACATTACAAGCATAATAAAACTATGGAGCTATCTAGGGCTATCTTCTCAAATGCCTTTCATAGCACCTACTCTACTGCTAGCAGAGGAGTGAGTATTTTGATACGGAAAAACGTACCTTTTAAATTACTGTCAATGCAGAAAGACCCTGACGGTCGATATCTTTTTATAAAAGCTCACATTGGTACAGATTTGTTCTCTATAGCCAACTTATACGCACCCAATACGGATCAGATATCGTGGATTATTCAGACCTTAGAGAATTTTAAGTTGTTTGCGGAAGGTGTTAGAATTATAGGCGGGGACTTTAACATCCCACTTAATCCCATTATAGATTCCACTGGCAAGGTTAAAATGTCCCATTGAGCTGGATCGAGACTCCACAGGGTACTTAGAGACCTACAGGTCACTGATGCGTGGAGACTTCTATATCCCACCACAAAGGATTTCTCTTATTACTCTGCAGCACATAATGTATATACTAGATTAAACTATGTTCTGTTGTCGGATAGTCTCCTCCCGATAGTTCTGTCGGCAGGAATAGGAAACCTTCTCCTTTCTGATCATGCACCGGTGTTTGTATCTATGAAGCTAAATAGTGTTCCGAGGGGAGACAGACTGTGAAGGTTGAACAATACGATTTTGAGTGACCCCCAACATTCCTCTGCGATACAGGATAATATTCAGAAATATTTTGATATAAATTCCTCTCCGGATTTATCGGATGTTATTAGATGGGAAGCGCATAAAGTAGTAATACGAGGAGAACTGATATCGCTATGCTCACATATCAAAAAACAACGGTCAGCAAGACTGAACGATCTGTTCTCGAGAATATCTACGCTTGAGACTATTCACAAACGTACGAAAGCAGCCGCAGCCCAGGTTGAGCTTGGGGAGTTAAGGGAAGAGGTTAAAAATGCCTTGAATATAAAAGCTGCTAAAACATTTCACTATACCAAATTTAAACACTATGCGCATGGGGAAAGGGGCAACAGAATCATGGCTGCACTGCTTAAACAACAACATGAGAAATCTTTTATCTCTGAGATCCTGACTTCTTCAGGTGTTAGAGCTACTGAATCGAAGGACATAGCACAGGCCTTTACTCATTTCTACCATGGCCTATATAATCTTAAAGGTGGGGATAGTCCGCAGGGTAACCTGGGGGATAGCACTAGGGAGTTTCTAGATAAACTTAGCTTACCTCAACTCACACAGGAAGATCAACTAGCGCTTACTGCACCCTTTACCACGGAAGAACTTCATAAAATTCTTAAAACAATACCATCCGGGAAAAGTCCTGGCCCAGATGGTTATACGATTCAGTACTATAAGACATGTAGCGGTATTCTGTTGCCCCATTTCACATCTATGTGTAACTCATTGATGGGGGGAGCTCAATTGACTCGCCAATCTTTGGAAGCTCACATCACAGTCCTGCCAAAGGACGGGAAGGATCCAGCACTATGTGGTAGTTATAGACCTATATCTTTACTAAACACGGATCTGAAATAGTGGGCAAAGGCTTTGGCGACTAGATTGGGGAAGCTTCTGCCCAAACTCATTGGCCCAGAACAAACGGGATTTGTGGGAGGGCGTCAGGGTAAGGATAATACTACAAGAGTAGTTAGGTTAGTTCAACACGCTCGCTTGACACACACCCCAATGGCACTACTTAGCACAGATGCCGAAAAGGCTTTTGACAGGGTGAGCTGGCAATATATGGTAGCTACCTTGTCAAAATTTGGGATCCCTATTGAATTCATACAAGCTATATTGACACTCTATCATAATCCAAGTGCTAAAGTCAGAGTGAATGGCATATTGTCGGATTCCTTTCAAATTTCAAATGGTACTAGGCAAGGATGTCCTCTATCACCTACACTGTTTGTGATCGTGATGGAGACCTTGATACAAAGGATCCGCCAAGATGACAATATAGCTGGCATTAAGATAGGTCTATTCACGCATAAAACGGCTGCCTTTGCTGACGATCTGCTACTGTTGGTGACTAAGCCGTCTGTCTCCCTTCGGAACATAACACAAGCTTTTACGGAATTTGGTGCAATATCTAATTTTAAAATTAACTATAGTAAATCTGAGATCCTTAATGTCTCTGTACCTCAACAGGTAGTTGCCGCGGTGACGGGAACATCTCAGTTTCGATGGATTTCTACATCAATCTCGTACCTAGGCATTACCATTTCTAATTGCCCATCACAATTGTATACCCTCAACTATATACCTCTAGTGGCGGCTATTAAACGTCAACTAGATTCCTTGAAGTTCCCGTTTATGTCAGGGATGTGGCGGAAAAATTTCCTAAAGACTTTTATAGTCCCAAAAATTTTATACTTGATTCAGACGTTACCACTGTGGCTACCAAAATCATTCTTCCTCTCCCTAAAGCGTATATTCTCGAATTTTCTATGGAACAAGAACAGACCAAGACAGAGGCACATACAACTGATTAACTCGGTTAAAATGGGAGGTATGGGACTGTCCGACATACACACATATTATATTGCTAATCACTTGAATAGATGGGTTGAGCTGCAACATCCCTCTCAGACTTCTCTTTATACGGAAGTAGAGAATACTCTTATGCTTAGCTGGGAACAGAGGGCCCTGTGGAGTCTCGCTAAAAGTTCACACCTTGACCAATACTCTAGCATTCTTTTAAAGGGAACCATCCTGGTGTGGCAAGACACACATAATAGATTGAACTTGCTCGGGATGCCTTCACCACATATGCCTTTACATTTAGTACCTTGCTATGTACATCGGGATTCTACACTAATACCAGATCCGTGGGACATACCACACCACATGAAAGTTTCCGTCCTGATGACTGATACTCCGCAGAGAAGTGTCCCCACAGTATTTGATAAATTAGGAATAAAGTCTCGTGATTTCCTCTTTAAACACACTTTTATGAAATGTTGCACGGCTATGCTTAACTCCCTACCCATCCAAACATCTCCTCAGAATTGGTTAGATAAGATGCTCATGAGCTCTATACACCAGCGTAAGATACTATCTACCTCATATAATCATCTGATCTCACTGATTTGCCCACCGACTCCAAGCTATATGGAAAAGTGGTCGACAGACCTCCATATATCATTGACCGAGCCCGAAATTAGATTCATACTGTCTAACGCATTAGGTTTCTCTAGGTGTACTAGAATACAGGAAAGCTCCTACAAACTGTTAACTAGGTGGTATAAGACGCCTGTGGTCCTACATGCTATTGATCAAGAAGTTACGGACCGGTGTTGGAGATGTAACACCTCAAGGGGTACTTATTTACACATATGGTGGACATGCCCCCTTATTGTGCCTTTTTGGCAGCAAATAGAGCAGAAAATTAATAACATCTGCTCTACAAATTTACACTTAACACCTGAGTTAATCCTATTGTGGAAACCGACACCCAGTTTTACCCCCAAGAAGCATTGTCTTCCAACCCTGTTGCTCACAGCAGCTAAGCTATTAATACCAAGTTGCTGGAGATCAACAGAACCCCCACAGTTGAGTCATTGGGTGAACAAGGTATCAGAATTAGAAAGACTAGAGGAACTGGCACATTGGGAACTGCTAACTAGAAAGAAGTATCTTAAAATATGGGGACCATGGAAAGACCGGGCAACTTCAATTTGAACTAGGTAAGAGTAATTGTAGGAAAGTAGTTTCTATATCATACACAATGGGATTAGTATACTTTGCCTTCATCAATATCATAAATAACATCTATGTTAGCTAAATTCAACACCAGTCCACCTTCCTACACCTCCCCTGTACCTCCCCTTTCCCTCCCTTCTTGTTGATCAGAGGATATGTAAATCAATATATGTTCCACATTCTTAATGGAATTTACACTGCTCAAGATATGTTATCACACTCATTTCCTGCAATGATGAAAATCCAAATGTGATTCCTGATGGATGTGAATTTTCTGTACAACATGTTATCATTTTGAATGACATATTTTTGTATGTAATTTTTGGAGAAAAATCAATAAAAACCGTTTTGAAATAAATACACATAAAATACCCACCCCAAAAAAAACCGTCCCCCCCCCCCCGCCAATCATTGTTGTAACGCTAGCGCTGACCCAATTACCCTAATATAGACATGTAATATATAAAAATTTACGGTAGACAATGGCGATCACAAATAAAAGGTCTATTTTAGGGTAAAACTATGTTATTACCAAAAAAAATAGCTGAAATGTAAAAAAACTTATTTTTTTACTATTATTTTCAAACTTTATGAATAAAAATTCTAAAATAGCAAAAAAGGTGTGTATAAAAACGATAAAAAATGAAACCTGCATTGTCTATGGAAAAAAACGTCGCAAAAATCACGTCGTTAGCCCAACAAATAAAAAAGTTATAGCCACTAACACGTGCTAAAAATAGCTAAACGGTGTCTGGTCCTGAAGGCGCAAAATAGAGCAAAATACATGTATCCCCCTCTCCACAGGACATGTATCCCCTCTCCACAGGACATGTATCCCCTCTCCACAGGATCTCCACAGGACATGTATCCCCTCTCCACAGGATCTCCACAGGACAGGGGATACATGTGTGATCGCTGGCAGGGATAGGGAGAACGGGGGACTGGAAGTCCCCTGAAGTTCTCCATCACAAACCGCAGACTTCCGGGGTCTGTGTTGGCAGCTCCGTAGAAATGAATGGAGCGCCGGTCGTGCTTGTGCGCATGTGTGACCAGCGCTTCTTTCATTTTTATTGAGCTGCGCAGACGCCGGAAGTCAGAGGTTTGTCATGGAGAAGTTCAGGGGACTTTCAGTCCCCCGTTCTCCCTATCGCTGCCAGCGATCACTCATGTATCCCCTATCCTGTGGAGATCCTGTGGAGAGGGGATACATGTATTTTGTAGGACTCACTGTAGGTCGCATTTTTTTGGGAGGGGGGACGCTGTATGGCGTTCCCTACAGGGGGGGACGCTGTATGGCGTTCCCTACAGGGGGGGTGGCTGTATGGCGTTCCCTACAGGGGGGAGCTGTATGGCGTTCCCTACAGGGGGGGGCTGTATGGCGTTCTCTATCGGGGGGGCTGTATGGCGTTCTCTACAGGGGGGGCTGTATGTCGTTCTCTACAGGGGGGGGCTGTATGGCGTTCTCTGCAGGGGGGCTGTATGGCGTTATCTACAGGGGGGCTGTATGGCGTTATCTACAGGGGGGCTGTATGGCGTTCTCTACAGGGGGATGTATGGCACTATCTACAGAGGGGGGGCTGTATGGCGTTATCTACAGGGGGGGCTGTAAAAAAGGCACTATCTACAAGGGGGGGTTGTGTGACACCCAGGGGAGGGGGGGCCCCAGTCAAAAGTTTGCTATGGGGCCCAGTCTTTCCTAGTTACGCCCCTGACTGTATGCCTATACAATGGCACACATTTTCCATTGAATCCCACTGAAAAAGGCTCTTACCTTGGAGACTTCACTTAGGAAACAGAGCAATCCATTGATGTCCTGTCTGTCCGCCTTTTATTCTGCATTTAAAAAGAGGTTTGCTGTGGAAGCCTTTGAAACGTTTAAAGTGTCCCTAATTTTTCAGGTGACATTTCAGAATAAGCTTTCATATATGTGTTCGTGAGGAATAAAACGATTTCTGGCGGCCATTATATGATTTGTATCCTATTTTTTAGCAGTCACCCTCCTTACAGACTCTATCTCTAAATGTTGAGGGTTTTTTTTCTGAACTAGTGGGTGAAACCTAACTGCTATCATCAGAATGAGGAGAAAAAAGCCACGGCGCCACTTGGTATGGATCAAAGAAGATGAGGTAAGAATAGGAGGAAATATATATGCTCACCGTGTGGTTTAAAAGAGTTCAGCGTCGGGGTCCACGGGGTAGCTGCTGCCAGATCCGGGCCGGTCGCCTAGGAGACCGCTTGGGTACGAGAGATGCAGATAAAACAAAGGATCTATAATGGCGCTGCTGCTTGTTTGTGGACAAAGTAAGTATCCTGAGGTCAAGTATGGAGTTTTGTAAAAAACTGTTTATTCGCAACGCGTTTCAGCACCGAACTGGCGCTTTCATCAGGCATAGGGTTACAGAAAAAAGAGACATGTTTATATAGGGCCAGTTCAGATTGGATGATTGGGTAAAAAACCGCGAAAGCACAGTAGCAGGTCAAAGTTCAAAATGTACGATCTAATAAAACATGTTAAAATCCAAATACATAGGGGGCAGGTAAAGGGTATAAATAATGAAAAGCTGTATGTTCTGTCAAAGATTGATTACGGGACGGAGTGAGTTAAAAACATGTGCAACGTAAATGTGTATACTATCAATGTCATTTTATTTTTACTAGAAACAATAGTTGGTGCCATCGGGAAGCAGGGGTGGGTAGACATGATTTTATTAGGGGTTTGTGTGTAGTGTTTTTCGGAGTAATACTGTATGTTGTTTTCAATGTTTACACGTTGCCTCGGGAACCAGAAGAGTTACGGAAGCCGAGGCGCTCCAAAAGGAAATGGAACGCAAGGTGAACCGCATTACGCGAAGGAAGGATGAGATGCTCAGACAAGACCGGCGGAGACTACTGGACCGAATTGGAATATGAAGATCGGGCAGGGGGTGAGTGAAAAATCTATATCAAATATAGATAAGCTCCAGAGCCTTAGGTTAATAGGTTGATATAACACTTGTGGGCGTTTATTTGGAAGGAGCGTACATCAATGGTAGTGGGTGAGGATAACGGCGGTAAGGATGCCCATACCTGTATTAATTGTTTTGGTGACAATTGCCACAGTGTGCATTATTTAGCAAGAAAATTGGATTATTGGTTTATTAGTTTGTTATGTAAAATGCATTCCGTGATAAATGCTTATTGCCCATCTGGAGGTTGGATATGGCTAAATGTTGTAATAAAGAAGAGATCTAAGTGATGTTTTATTTTAATATTTTATAATTCTTTTTAAAAAAATTAAAACTGGTTTAGTACATAGTCAGATAGATTAGTCTAGAGATGACTCTGTAATGTCATTTAGACCCAAAGGGTGAAGTGTGTTCATTTTAAAAATCCAGTAGTTTTCTCTTTGTTTTAACTTGCTGAATCTGTTTGGGACATCAATACTGATATGTTCTATTGGTGTGATATTGATTTTATTGAATTGGCAGTCATGCATTTGGAGGAAATGTCTAGAAACGCTATGCTTGAGGTATCCATTGTTTATATTGTACCGATGGTTGTTAACTCTGGTCCTTAGACACTGAGTGGTTCTACCAATATATTGTAAGTGGCAAGGACACTCTAATAAGTAAATGACATAGGAACTGCCACAATTTAGGAGAGTTTGTATATTGAAGGTTTCGTTGGTAACTGTGGATGTATAATCAGATTTTCTGTGGCTGATGGAATTGCAGCACAGGCAACGTGAGTGTCCGCATTTGTATGACCCTTTGATGCTGGAAAGGAAGTCTGTACTAGTTATAGGATGTTTTCTTACTCTGCTAGGGGCCAGAATATTTTTTAGGGTTAGGGACCGTCTGAAAGTGATATTGGGTTTACATAATAATGTGTCTTTGAGGTACGGATCATTTTTAAGGATGTGCCAATGTTTGGGTTTTGCATTGGCACATCCTTAAAAATGATCCGTACCTCAAAGACACATTATTTTTACCCAATCATCCAATCTGAACTGGCCCTATATAAACATGTCTCTTTTTTCTGTAACCCTATGCCTGATGAAAGCGCCAGTTCGGTGCTGAAACGCATTGCGAATAAACAGTTTTTTACAAAACTCCATACTTGACCTCAGGATACTTACTTTGTCCACAAACAAGCAGCAGCGCCATTATAGATCCTTTGTTTTATCTGCATCTCTCGTACCCAAGCGGTCTCCTAGGCGACCAGCCCGGATCTGGCAGCAGCTACCCCGTGGACCCCGACGCTGAACTCTTTTAAACCACACGGTGAGCATATATATTTCCTCCTATTCTTACCTCATCTTCTTTGATCCATACCAAGTGGCGCCGTGGCTTTTTTCTCCTCATTCTGATTTAGTTCGGATTGCATCAGCTCTGCAAAGCTGATACTCCGACATCAGGAGCACCGTACCACTCACTCCCGGTGATCCCTTCCGGTTTTGTGTCTGGTTGGCAAGCCGACTCCTGCACTGGCAGCCGTTTATCTTGGATCTACCATTTTGGAACTATCTCCCCCGCTTAACGACCCCAAGGAACGGATTGGATCCACTACTCTCACGTCCTTTGGCAGCATCGTTTTACTTCTGTAACCACCCTCCACGATGTTGGATTTCACCAATGAAAGGAACCGACTGCGTGAACGTCTCATCCTCGAGTCTATTGGGACTGATATTTTGCCAGGACACTCTCACACAGTGAGTAACACCTCATCAATTGAGGAAACCCTAAAGATGACGGACCTATACCTGTATCTTGAGGACCTCCTGAAAAAAGAGGCCCTACAGAACATCGACTGTCAATTTTTGTTGTTATACATCTCTGCCAGCATCACCCCTAGAGGGTTAAGGTTATCTATCACTAACCCCTACCCTGCAGACACATCTTTCAGCAACGACTGGAAGTCTCATATAGATGCATGCCATCTAGGTTTCCTTGAAAGACTGCTTACCAAACGTACATCACTTAGCAATGCTTTGCTGTCAGACATCTCTACTACTAAGGAACAATTACTACACTACAGCGATCACTGTGATTTCCTCAAATTAGAGGAATCCACTAGTAGAAGACTAATCTCCTACGAAAAAGACCTCATTCTGAGAAAAGTTAAAAAATTCAAAAGGGACCAACTAGACTATGCCATTGACCCTGCCGGTGGATGGAAAACAAGCACCATTCCTTCCCTTGATAAAAAGACCACCATATCTGAACCTGATATTTCTACAAATAGAAACGTTTCGAACAAACCCATTCATACAACCCCACGGGACAGGGTCATGACTTACAGCAGGTCCTTTAGGAATAGCTCCAAGTCCAGACCCAACCGAACCAATGTAACCACAGCACTCGGGAAAGAGGGTACTGAGTTGACTCAAAACCACCCCCCCGAGGACGAACACCCCAATATTGGTCCCAGAAATCATGTGTCTCAATACAGTTACAATACCTACCCTAAATCAGGTCCCACAACCAAACATACCTTCCCGGTACAGCCAATTTAGTCCCAGAATACCCATGAACGCTTTCAAATCCTCAGATTTAGCAATCCATTTATCCCGGTTACCCTCCGTATCGGAACCAATGGAAGTACCCCCAGCTATCAACCTTTCAACCACATCCCTGATTAACGATTCCATAGACGAGGAGGGTGGTAATCCTTTTCCATCCCTTCTTGAATTATCAATCCATGACACCCCCTATTTTTCTAATCCAACTTCACCTGATGACCATCTCTTTAATCACAACATCACCCAGGGGCTCATTAACCCCAATATTGATTTAGCCACATCGGTTTTGGATACTACATATGCAGCGACATCTTTTTTAGGTCTACCCTCCCAGCTAGTCAGACCTCCATTAACTCCCACCGTTGTGAGCAAGGACATACTGATCCCATACATCATGAGCCCCAAAGCTCAAACCATCACCAATTTCTTTCCCAAAATCCAAAAAATTTCAACCAAAAGGAAACTAGGTTCAGACCCAGAGGACGAAGAGGGGGTAAAAAACGCCACAAACCATCATCCATCTCTCAACAAAAAGAGGAACCTTGTCCAGCAATAAAAATATTCAATCTGTCACTACATTCTCTAAGCACATATGAACACAGCCTTTTGAATAGGGGTCTTTCTTTTTGTCCTACATCTTCAACCAACAACTTTGAGCTTTTTATGGACCTCAACAGGTTTACCAGGAAGCTCACCCTCACCAGACATTTTGCCATGACCAAATTCACCACTATACCTAGCATAAACATAGAAACATCTGAAAACCCAGCCACACCCAGGGCCATCCCAGTAGAAGTCCGTCCGAAATCGAATTTTTATCCAACCCACCACCAAGGGCCTATGATCGAAACTTTTTCGTCCCTGGTAAGCAATGAGTTCAGAACTCTTGATTTACCATCCCATTACTCTGACAATTTAACCATACATGAAAGGAAGGCCATGAAAAATCTTCAAAAAAACCAAGACATCATAATCCGCCCGGCTGATAAGGGAGGGGGAATAGTCATCCAAGACAGGGATAAATACCTAAAAGAAACGATGAGGATTCTGAGCGACACCACTTTTTACATTAAATTGACCAGAAACCCACTACCTATGTACACACTTGAATACCAAAACCTAATTGAATCAGCTGCCTCATCAGGTTTGATTAATAAAAAAGAAAAAAGGTTCCTCTCTGTCACTTTTCCAAGCTTACCTTTCATTTACCATCTACCTAAAATTCACAAATCACTAATAGATCCCCCCGGACGTCCCATCATTTCGGGAATAGGTTCCCTCACCAGTAATCTCTCACATTTCATAGACCTTCATCTCCAACCACTCGTCCTCACCCTACCCTCCCACCTCAAGGACTCCACACAACTAATCAGAGACTTAAACGACCTAAGGCTTGACCCTACAATAGCCCCAGTCTGCTTCCTGACAGCGGACGTAACCACACTGTACAGCAATATCCCACATGATAAAGGCATAGAAGTAGCCCACACATTTCTTTCCCAAATTAACAATATTTCTAAACCCCAGGTTGATTTTCTAACAAACTGCATTGACTTCATTCTTAAACATAATATCTTCAGTTTTGACAGCAGCTTCTACCATCAAATAAAAGGATGTGCAATGGGCAGCCGTTTTGCACCATCCTATGCAAATCTGTATATGGGGTCCTTCGAAGAAACACACATCTATGGCGAACACCCCTACAAAAATAATATTCTACTATACAAACGGTACATAGATGACCTGTTTTTAGTGTGGAAGGGCACTGAGGAGGAAGCTGTACGCTTCATCGATACCCTCAATAAAAACAATTATGACCTAGCATTCACATATGCATTCTCTCCCACATCCATAGATTATCTTGATCTGACCATTAAATACGACATTGTCAGCAACGAATTTATAACGAAAACACATTTTAAATTAGTCGATGTCAATAGTTATATTGACTTCAGAAGTGCCCACCACCGCCCCTGGCTGAAAAACATACCCTTTGGTCAATTCAGGAGGATCAGGAAAAATTGCAGTACTGACAATGACTTCAACAAAGAATGCGCAGTTCTTGAAAAAAGGTTCAAAGACAAAGGTTTTCCAACAAATCTCATAAAAGGCGCACGATCAAAAGCTTCAGAGCTTACTCAAATGTCTTGTCTAAACCCCTCCGTCAAGATTTCAAAATTGGGTGCAAATAGTTCCAATCTCAACTTCATCACCACTTACAACAGGGGCAATAAAACAATCAGGAATATTCTTTCCAAACATTGGCACATCCTTAAAAATGATCCGTACCTCAAAGACACATTATTATGTAAACCCAATATCACTTTCAGACGGTCCCTAACCCTAAAAAATATTCTGGCCCCTAGCAGAGTAAGAAAACATCCTATAACTAGTACAGACTTCCTTTCCAGCATCAAAGGGTCATACAAATGCGGACACTCACGTTGCCTGTGCTGCAATTCCATCAGCCACAGAAAATCTGATTATACATCCACAGTTACCAACGAAACCTTCAATATACAAACTCTCCTAAATTGTGGCAGTTCCTATGTCATTTACTTATTAGAGTGTCCTTGCCACTTACAATATATTGGTAGAACCACTCAGTGTCTAAGGACCAGAGTTAACAACCATCGGTACAATATAAACAATGGATACCTCAAGCATAGCGTTTCTAGACATTTCCTCCAAATGCATGACTGCCAATTCAATAAAATCAATATCACACCAATAGAACATATCAGTATTGATGTCCCAAACAGATTCAGCAAGTTAAAACAAAGAGAAAACTACTGGATTTTTAAAATGAACACACTTCACCCTTTGGGTCTAAATGACATTACAGAGTCATCTCTAGACTAATCTATCTGACTATGTACTAAACCAGTTTTAATTTTTTTAAAAAGAATTATAAAATATTAAAATAAAACATCACTTAGATCTCTTCTTTATTACAACATTTAGCCATATCCAACCTCCAGATGGGCAATAAGCATTTATCACGGAATGCATTTTACATAACAAACTAATAAACCAATAATCCAATTTTCCTGCTAAATAATGCACACTGTGGCAATTGTCACCAAAACAATTAATACAGGTATGGGCATCCTTACCGCCGTTATCCTCACCCACTACCATTGATGTACGCTCCTTCCAAATAAACGCCCACAAGTGTTATATCAACCTATTAACCTAAGGCTCTGGAGCTTATCTATATTTGATATAGATTTTTCACTCACCCCCTGCCCGATCTTCATATTCCAATTCGGTCCAGTAGTCTCCGCCGGTCTTGTCTGAGCATCTCATCCTTCCTTCGCGTAATGCGGTTCACCTTGCGTTCCATTTCCTTTTGGAGCGCCTCGGCTTCCGTAACTCTTCTGGTTCCCGAGGCAACGTGTAAACATTGAAAACAACATACAGTATTACTCCGAAAAACACTACACACAAACCCCTAATAAAATCATGTCTACCCACCCCTGCTTCCCGATGGCACCAACTATTGTTTCTAGTAAAAATAAAATGACATTGATAGTATACACATTTACGTTGCACATGTTTTTAACTCACTCCGTCCCGTAATCAATCTTTGACAGAACATACAGCTTTTCATTATTTATACCCTTTACCTGCCCCCTATGTATTTGGATTTTAACATGTTTTATTAGATCGTACATTTTGAACTTTGACCTGCTACTGTGCTTTCGCGGTTTTTTACCCAATCATCCAATCTGAACTGGCCCTATATAAACATGTCTCTTTTTTCTGTAACCCTATGCCTGATGAAAGCGCCAGTTCGGTGCTGAAACGCGTTGCGAATAAACAGTTTTTTACAAAACTCCATACTTGACCTCAGGATACTTACTTTGTCCACAAACAAGCAGCAGCGCCATTATAGATCCTTTGTTTTATCTGCATCTCTCGTAACTGCTATCATAACTTCCATATACTGAACAAATAATAGGAGAATTCTGCTCTCCTATCTCTACCTATCACAAATATAGAAACAGCAGCAACATGGAGGATTATGAAGATAGTAGAAATACGAGGTTCAATAAAAAGATTTATTGAAAAAATTATCTCGATCTGTTAGATATGGAAATGCTTACGATCATTTCACGCTACAAGCGCTTTATCAAGCGCTTTATGAAACGGTCGTAGACATTTCCACATCTAACAGACCGAGATAATTTTATCAATAAATCTTTTTTATTGCCACAGACGGTGAGTGCCTCGTATTTCTATTATCTTCATTCATGTTATGTAAGTGCTGTTTTCTAACGATGAGCACCCCGTGGGCAACAACTTGACAGATGTACTCCACGTGTGCTAACCTAACAAGGAACTTTGTGCAGTGATTTTGTTGTGTCTGAAATAGGGCAGTGCCAGTCTTCTCTTTCTCAATTACACTAACATGGAGGATTATACAGCAGTAAGGAGCAGTGTAGCTGAGTATTCAGCACTATGGTGACATAGAAATCTTACCAGAAGCTGCAGCACGACTGTGTGTGTCTCAGTCACTCTGCTCCTGCTACCCCCTTAATAGACTTCTATTGGCAGGCTGTGGAGGGACACCCCCCTACTTCCTGCAGATCGACTCCTCTGCTCTCCCAGGGATGTAGGCGCGCTCTGCTCTCTGCCTCCTCTTCCCCCTGGATTGTGCCCATAAGGTGCGCGAGCACGCTATTGCTTGTTCTTAAATGGCCAGTGTGCACAAGTAAAAGTATCCCCAGCCTATCCCTGTATAACCTGGACTATTTAGGAAACTCTGACAATGAGCAATGTTGTTACTAACCCAGTGTTAGTCTGCGAGGGTTCCGTATCTCTTTCCTGAAACCTATGTCCATGACTGCTCCTGCATCCGTGTCAAGTCCTGTATCCTGAAACCAGTGTCTGTGACCAGTCCTGCTTCCCATAATCCAGCACAACTCTGCTTCCAGTAATCCAGCACCAGCCTGCTTCCAGTGATCCGGCACCAGCCTGCTTCCAGTGATCCGGCACCAGACTGCTCCTAGTCATTCGGCACCAGCCTGCTCCCAGTGATTCGGCACCAGCCTGCTTCTAGTGATTTGGCACAAGCCTGCTTTCAGTAATCCGGCACCAGCCTGCTTCCAGTAACCTGGCAACAGCCTGCTTCCACTACCTGCTATCAGATGGTGTACAGCCTGTCACCAAGGTACCATCTACCTGTGACTGTCCTGTATCTGTCTGGCCAGCAGCTACTCCATTAAGGTGGAATAGCCCAGTTACAGTTTGCTCAGGCCATGGGGTCCATGGCAAACCCAAGGCAGCGGTTCGGGTTATACAAGATGATATGTGAGACCTCCGATTACGCCAAGATCAATAAATTTGATACAATACAAAATTATTGTTAATCTATTAGTTATTTTAACTATTCTAACCCTATATTACTATAATAATAATAATAATACTACATTACTCTAATAATACAGCTAGGTTTAAAATTTGAGAGACTTCTCCACGTGCTTATTTCAACAATCCAGTTTTCCATGCAGTCCGGCGGCTCAGTTGGCAGCGTTTGGCAGACACACATGTCAAGATTGGGCAGCCCCTTTTTAGATAGTGCCACAGAGTCCTTTCTAGATAGTGCCACAGAGTCCTCTGTAGATAATGCCACAGTGCCCTCTGTAGATAATGCCACGGTGCCCTATGTAGATAATGCCACAGTGCCCTCTGTAGATAATACCACAGTGTCCTCTGTAGATACTGCCACACACCCACTTGTAGATAATGCCACATTGCCCTCTGTAGATGCTGCCACAGTGCGCTCCGCAGATGCTGCCACAGTGCCCTCCGCAGACGCTGCCACAGTGCCCTCCGCAGATGCTGCCACAGTGCCCTCTGCAGAAGCTGCCACAGTGCCCTCCACAGATGCTGCCACAGTGCCCCCTGCAGATGCTGCCACATTGCCCTCTGCAGATGCTGCCACAGTGCTCTCTGCAGATGATGCTACACACACCCCAAGAAGATAGCTCCATTGGGGTTCCCTCTAGGAGTGGCATCCCCAGCCAGAGCGTTACCGACGCTTTGGCTGGGGATTCCTCTGCTGTTGGAGCCCTGACATCACTGTCCATACACAGTAATGTCAGGGGATCCTCCTGGACCAGAATGTGATATTAGGGACAACCCCAGAGCCGGTGTCCCGGAGCAGAGCACTAGGATAGGCTCTGCGCTGGAACTCTGGGGAAGCCACTGACATCAGAGTCCATATATGGACAGTGATGTCAGGGGCTTGCCCAGAGCTGGGGTCCCGGAGCAGAGCCACTTCTAGCACTCTGCCTGGGATTCCAGCTCTGCTCCTGACATCACTGTCCATATATGGACATGGATGTCAGGGGCAACACCAGAGCTGAAGTCCTGGGCAGAGCGCTATTAGGCTTCTTCTGGGACTCCAGTTGTGCTCCTGACATCACTGGGACTCCTGCTCTGGGGAAGCCCCTGACATCACTGTCGATGTATGGACAGCGATGTCAGAGGCTTGCCCAGAGTCCCGGAGCAGAGCCTATACTAGCGCTCTGCCGGGACTCCAGCTCTGGGGAAGCCCTAGACATCGCTGATCATATGTGTACAGTGATGTCAGGGAATTCCACAGAGTCCCGGAGCAGAGCCTATATTAGCGCGCTGCACGGGACTCCGGCTCTGGGGGAGACCCAGACATCACTGTCCATATGTGGACAACAATGTCTGGGGCTTCCACAGAGTTCCGGAGCAGAGCCTATTGTCACGTTGGGTGCGTGGACCCACTGGGCCATACCGCCTTGACGGTATGGCAGCTGGCCAACAGGATGCAGGTCACAATCTATAATTTGGATAGTGTACCTGTGGCAGCTCGGAAAGTAGCAAAGACAGGCTCGGCTGGGACTTAGGCAGCAGGCAGACATAAGGAGTGGTGTAGCAGGACAGGCGTGGAATACAGCAAAGCATGACTACAGCTCAGCACGGCACTTGACCGGATAGCACGGGATACAGGTTACAAGTACAGGAACAGGGAGCACTCGGAACTGGAAAACACTAGGAGACCATTTGCTAGACAAACTTAGGGTATGACAACAACGCTCAGGCATGGGAGGAAGGGGCTGAGCCCTTCTTATAGTCCAGGGTGCTCATGGGCTCATTTTAACATTAACTTCAGGTGCGCGCTCTGGCCCTTTAAGAGTGGGAACAAGCATGTGCACGCAGCCTATGGGACCCGGCCGAGGTAAGCGGAAGTGAGCGCTGGTGTCTCCTGAGGAGGAGACTGGGGCAAGCGCTCGTAGAACCATGGCTCGCGGCCCTCAGGAGGTGAGTGAGCCTGACGGCCCGCGGCCAAGGACATGACAGTATCCCCCCTCTTATGAGAGAGAAACTTCTTCAGGAGGGTAGGAGCATTGAGGTTCTCCTCTGGCTCCCAGGACCTCTCTTCGGGACCAAACCCCCTCCAATCCACCAAATAAAAAGTTTTTCCCCTTACTTTCTTGGTGTCCAAGATCTCCTTAACCTCGAAGGTGTCTGAAGGGCCGCTGGAGGCAACCTCAGAGCTAGGAGTATTGATATAGCGGTTCAGAACTACCGGCTTCAGGAGGGAGACATGGAAGGAGTTGGGGATCTTGAGGGCAGGAGGCAGCCGAAGCTTGTATGCGTCAGGGTTGATCTGCTGCAAGATCTCGAAGGGTCCGAGGAACCTGGGAGCAAATTTGCATGATGGCACCCTCAGTCTTATATTCCTCGAGGACAGCCAGACCTTCGTGATAGGGAGAAACTGAGGAGGTTCTCTTCTCCTCGTGTCTGCCTTCTGTTTCATGCGGTCGACTGCCAATAGGATGTAGGATCGAGTCTGCTGCCAGATCTGCAGGAAGTCTCAGAAAGCAGTGTCAGCTGCTGGTACCTCAGACGTATCAGGCACCGGGAGAGGAATTTGTGGGTGTTGGCCATAGACAATGAAGAACGGTGTATTCCTTGTGGACTTGCTGGTGTGATTATTATATGAGAATTCAGCCCACGGAAGCAGCTACACCAGTCATCATGCTGCTTGGAGATGAAGTGGCATAGGTAGTTCTCCAAGATCTAATTGATACTCTCGACCTGACCATTGGACTGAGGATGGTAGGCTGAGGAAAAGTCCAACTTCAAACGGAGGAGTTCGCAGAGGGCTCTCCAGAACGTCGAGGTGAACTGAACCCCCCGATCAGACACAATATGCCGTGGCAAGCCGTGCAGGCGGAACATGTGTTGGATGATAAGGTTGGCCAGTTGAGGAGGAGATGGAAGACCGGTCAGCGGAATGAAGTGGGCCATTTTTGAATATCGATCCACCACCACCCAGACAGTACTGCATCCAGCAGAGAGTGGCAGGTCAGTAACAAAGTCCATTGCTGTATGCTGCCAGAGAGCATCCTGCACAGCGGGGGCTGGGGCAGGCCAGCAGGTCCAGAGTGAGCGACCTTGTTAGCTGCACACACTGAGCAGGAAGAAACAAAGTCCATAATGTCTTTGAGCAGCGTAGGCCACCAGAAATGACGGGCAATCAGGTCTCGTGTCTTACGGGCACCCGTATGACCTGCCAGTCTAGAGCAGTGATCCTCCCTCTGTCAGCCAGGCGCACAAAGGTCCTCCCTAGAGAAATATCCACATACCATTGACTTGCCCTTGGAACCTCTCTTGAACAGGAGTGCACCAGCACCGACAGAGGAGGTGTCCACCTCCAACGAGAACTGTCGAGAAACATCTGGATGATGGAGTATAGTACCAAAAAGAGAAACCACAAAGTCTATAAGTCAAAAGATAAAACATTAATTTTATTTCATGAATTCTAAAAAATCTGTACATAAACTATTAAAAATGATAATCTCCACAGATGACAAAAATGACCGCCAAACACAAGACAGTTTTACACGAGGGTTCAAATATCAGTCATGTATCCACATATACATTGGTATAGAATACAATAAGAAAGCACCTGCTCACTCGTCTTCATCAGCGTTTCTGACCTGGCTGTGTCCATTTGTAAGTATGGCCTTTTTCGGTGTTTTTGCATAAATGTCCTTGTTTTTATCTGTTTTGTCTGTACATCAGGAGCTTTTCGCTCCAGTTAGGGACTCGCAAGTCTGGGGATCCTTGTCGTGGATTGCGAGCTTGCGTCCTTTTGGCCAAAATGATCACTAATACCCCATGTATTTTTCATTATTACTTATATTCGCTTCTTTTGGACACAGCCAGGTCTTTGATGCTGGGAGAGCATGGTGTGTTGTTGTTTGGCCTAGCAAGGAGGGTAGCCCGCTCTATGAATTATCAAGGCGTCACAAATAGGCTTCTACCTGGCTAGTCACGTTGCGCCTCATGACTTACACACTATCCCTCCATGTTTCACACACTTGCATCCCATTATTCATTTATTTTTTAGCCACTTTACTCATTACTGCCCCCTATATTTCACTTACATTATTACACTTGCACATACACTATTCATTTATTATTTCTTACTACACATCCCATGCACCACATACCACTCCCCTCAAGACTAGTGGGAGTGGCTATTATTATTTAAAGCACCTGCTCACTCGTCTTCATCAGCGTTTCTGACCTGGCTGTGTCCATTTGTAAGTATGGCCTTTTTCGGTGTTTTTGCATAAATGTCCTTGTTTTTATCTGTTTTGTCTGTACATCAGGAGCTTTTCGCTCCAGTTAGGGACTCGCAAGTCTGGGGATCCTTGTCGTGGATTGCGAGCTTGCGTCCTTTTGGCCAAAATGATCACTAATACCCCATGTATTTTTCATTATTACTTATATTCGCTTCTTTTGGACACAGCCAGGTCTTTGATGCTGGGAGAGCATGGTGTGTTGTTGTTTGGCCTAGCAAGGAGGGTAGCCCGCTCTATGAATTATCAAGGCGTCACAAATAGGCTTCTACCTGGCTAGTCACGTTGCGCCTCATGACTTACACACTATCCCTCCATGTTTCACACACTTGCATCCCATTATTCATTTATTTTTTAGCCACTTTACTCATTACTGCCCCCTATATTTCACTTACATTATTACACTTGCACATACACTATTCATTTATTATTTCTTACTACACATCCCATGCACCACATACCACTCCCCTCAAGACTAGTGGGAGTGGCTATTATTATTTAAAGCACCTGCTCACTCGTCTTCATCAGCGTTTCTGACCTGGCTGTGTCCATTTGTAAGTATGGCCTTTTTCGGTGTTTTTGCATAAATGTCCTTGTTTTTATCTGTTTTGTCTGTACATCAGGAGCTTTTCGCTCCAGTTAGGGACTCGCAAGTCTGGGGATCCTTGTCGTGGATTGCGAGCTTGCGTCCTTTTGGCCAAAATGATCACTAATACCCCATGTATTTTTCATTATTACTTATATTCGCTTCTTTTGGACACAGCCAGGTCTTTGATGCTGGGAGAGCATGGTGTGTTGTTGTTTGGCCTAGCAAGCAGGGTAGCCCGCTCTATGAATTATCAAGGCGTCACAAATAGGCTTCTACCTGGCTAGTCACGTTGCGCCTCATGACTTACACACTATCCCTCCATGTTTCACACACTTGCATCCCATTATTCATTTATTTTTTAGCCACTTTACTCATTACTGCCCCCTATATTTCACTTACATTATTACACTTGCACATACACTATTCATTTATTATTTCTTACTACACATCCCATGCACCACATACCACTCCCATCAAGACTAGTGGGAGTGGCTATTATTATTTAAAGCACCTGCTCACTCGTCTTCATCAGCGTTTCTGACCTGGCTGTGTCCATTTGTAAGTATGGCCTTTTTCGGTGTTTTTGCATAAATGTCCTTGTTTTTATCTGTTTTGTCTGTACATCAGGAGCTTTTCGCTCCAGTTAGGGACTCGCAAGTCTGGGGATCCTTGTCGTGGATTGCGAGCTTGCGTCCTTTTGGCCAAAATGATCACTAATACCCCATGTATTTTTCATTATTACTTATATTCGCTTCTTTTGGACACAGCCAGGTCTTTGATGCTGGGAGAGCATGGTGTGTTGTTGTTTGGCCTAGCAAGCAGGGTAGCCCGCTCTATGAATTATCAAGGCGTCACAAATAGGCTTCTACCTGGCTAGTCACGTTGCGCCTCATGACTTACACACTATCCCTCCATGTTTCACACACTTGCATCCCATTATTCATTTATTTTTTAGCCACTTTACTCATTACTGCCCCCTATATTTGACTTACATTATTACACTTGCACATACACTATTCATTTATTATTTCTTACTACACATCCCATGCACCACATACCACTCCCCTCAAGACTAGTGGGAGTGGCTATTATTATTTAAAGCACCTGCTCACTCGTCTTCATCAGCGTTTCTGACCTGGCTGTGTCCATTTGTAAGTATGGCCTTTTTCGGTGTTTTTGCATAAATGTCCTTGTTTTTATCTGTTTTGTCTGTACATCAGGAGCTTTTCGCTCCAGTTAGGGACTCGCAAGTCTGGGGATCCTTGTCGTGGATTGCGAGCTTGCGTCCTTTTGGCCAAAATGATCACTAATACCCCATGTATTTTTCATTATTACTTATATTCGCTTCTTTTGGACACAGCCAGGTCTTTGATGCTGGGAGAGCATGGTGTGTTGTTGTTTGGCCTAGCAAGCAGGGTAGCCCGCTCTATGAATTATCAAGGCGTCACAAATAGGCTTCTACCTGGCTAGTCACGTTGCGCCTCATGACTTACACACTATCCCTCCATGTTTCACACACTTGCATCCCATTATTCATTTATTTTTTAGCCACTTTACTCATTACTGCCCCCTATATTTCACTTACATTATTACACTTGCACATACACTATTCATTTATTATTTCTTACTACACATCCCATGCACCACATACCACTCCCCTCAAGACTAGTGGGAGTGGCTATTATTATTTAAAGCACCTGCTCACTCGTCTTCATCAGCGTTTCTGACCTGGCTGTGTCCATTTGTAAGTATGGCCTTTTTCGGTGTTTTTGCATAAATGTCCTTGTTTTTATCTGTTTTGTCTGTACATCAGGAGCTTTTCGCTCCAGTTAGGGACTCGCAAGTCTGGGGATCCTTGTCGTGGATTGTGAGCTTGCGTCCTTTTGGCCAAAATGATCACTAATACCCCATGTATTTTTCATTATTACTTATATTCGCTTCTTTTGGACACAGCCAGGTCTTTGATGCTGGGAGAGCATGGTGTGTTGTTGTTTGGCCTAGCAAGCAGGGTAGCCCGCTCTATGAATTATCAAGGCGTCACAAATAGGCTTCTACCTGGCTAGTCACGTTGCGCCTCATGACTTACACACTATCCCTCCATGTTTCACACACTTGCATCCCATTATTCATTTATTTTTTAGCCACTTTACTCATTACTGCCCCCTATATTTCACTTACATTATTACACTTGCACATACACTATTCATTTATTATTTCTTACTACACATCCCATGCACCACATACCACTCCCCTCAAGACTAGTGGGAGTGGCTATTATTATTTAAAGCACCTGCTCACTCGTCTTCATCAGCGTTTCTGACCTGGCTGTGTCCATTTGTAAGTATGGCCTTTTTCGGTGTTTTTGCATAAATGTCCTTGTTTTTATCTGTTTTGTCTGTACATCAGGAGCTTTTCGCTCCAGTTAGGGACTCGCAAGTCTGGGGATCCTTGTCGTGGATTGCGAGCTTGCGTCCTTTTGGCCAAAATGATCACTAATACCCCATGTATTTTTCATTATTACTTATATTCGCTTCTTTTGGACACAGCCAGGTCTTTGATGCTGGGAGAGCATGGTGTGTTGTTGTTTGGCCTAGCAAGCAGGGTAGCCCGCTCTATGAATTATCAAGGCGTCACAAATAGGCTTCTACCTGGCTAGTCACGTTGCGCCTCATGACTTACACACTATCCCTCCATGTTTCACACACTTGCATCCCATTATTCATTTATTTTTTAGCCACTTTACTCATTACTGCCCCCTATATTTCACTTACATTATTACACTTGCACATACACTATTCATTTATTATTTCTTACTACACATCCCATGCACCACATACCACTCCCCTCAAGACTAGTGGGAGTGGCTATTATTATTTAAAGCACCTGCTCACTCGTCTTCATCAGCGTTTCTGACCTGGCTGTGTCCATTTGTAAGTATGGCCTTTTTCGGTGTTTTTACAATAAGAAAGTGCATAGTGCAAAGTAAATATCAGACATTTATGTGTCTGGTTACAGAGATCTAAGAACTACGCTGTTGCCAGCCTCCACAGGAAATTCAATAGAAAACCTCTACCGCTATTCCATCAAACTCCATGTATTAATTGTAAAGTGCTAAGTGCAAAAAATGAGGAGAAAATGAGGAGAAAACCCTGAGATAAGTGGTGGACCACTGACCCATGTTGCTGTGTCTCAAGGATGGTGACCTGCCCCGATGCGCTTCTTTGGCTTCCGCCTTCGTCTGGTGGTCTGACATGAAGGCGCTCTTCAGGCTATTGAATGCGGACTTCTTGGTGAGTTTAGGGATAGGAGATGTCAGTGAGGATAAGTCTGGAATGAACTGTCTGTAAAAATTGGCGAATCCCAGAAAGCGCTGTATGGCCATCAAGTCTTGAGGGCGTGGCCATTCCAGGACGGACTTTACCTTTTCAGGATCCATCTCGAGACCTCGATTCGAGACAATGTAGCCCAGGAAGTGTAGAGCATATCTTTCAAATACGCACTTCTCCAACTTAGCGTACAGACGATTCTCCCTTAACCGCAGCAAAACTTGACGGACATGTCTCTGATGAGTCATAGGATCTGGAGAAAAGATCAAAATGTCATCAAGATAGACTACTACACAAACATAGAGGAGGTCACGGAAAATGTCATTAACAAACTCCTAGATATCTAGGAAAAAAATGCTCCTTGCCACGGGCGCTTCTGTGTATCTGTTGCGGTAGTTACCACGGACCCATCGGGTATAGGATAAAACTATTTATTGAAAAATTCGTTGTAAAACAATAAAATATATAAAAAGGGACTGCTGCAATGCGTTTCAACCTCGTGCTGAGGTCTTTGTCAGGCATAGAAGTCTTAGGCATCATGCATCTTAAATAGCCATATCGTATGGTTCACACCCGGGTTAAACTTTCAAGGTCATGGTTCATTGTGGGAGTCTTTCCGAAAGGTAAGTGAGAATCGTTCTTGTTTCTAGACACAATATTTGTTGTTTTTTATGGATATATATTTCCATCAAATGTAGAATTTCTTGTTTTTTTGTTTATCTTACCAACAAATTGTTTATAAGAAGTATATTTTGGCACATTACCACTTATATTACAGAACCCTTCTGGGCTCTATGTATTCATGTTATTTCCAAAATTTTTCTAGACTATATTTTGTATCAGATTTATTCCTCTCATATGCGACCTGGTGTACTTTTAACCAATTAATTCTGATGAGGCTATTATTTGTTTTTACTAACTGATCTTAGGGGATCAAATTAATATTTATTTTATTGGCTTATCCTAGAACATCGATATTCTCTATAAAGTCATAGAACTTCATGAAAAAGAGAAAATGCTGAGGGTATTTTTACCCAAAAAATCTTGTTTTTTCTTTTATGTATATATTATTTATTTCTCTGTTTTCTATCTGTTCCTCTATTCTGTAAGGTATATTTATTTTTACTTTATTGTAATCATACTGAATCTATTTTTTCATTCAGTCCGTTTGGGCTCAGGGATTCAAATTTAAAAATCCAAAAAGATTCCCGTTTGTTCAGTAACAGTGCTCTATTGTATGTTTTTATATCTATCTGCTCAACAGGAGAAATTTTTATATTTTTGAAATTGGATTGATGGTATTGTAGCAAATGTCTGGATAAACTGTATTTGAGAAATCCCTTTTTAGCATTAAACCGGTGTCCATTGAGTCTACTTCATAGTGTCTGAGTAATTCTCCCTATATATTGTAACCCACATTCACACTCGATCATGTAAATTACATGATCAGTGTCGCAGATCATGTAAGAATTGATTTGAAATATTTCTTTGGTTACATTCGAAAATCTCTTTTTTTGCCACATCTAAATATTCCTAATGGTTTTGTGAATAGATAGGGTATTAAGGCATTCGTTTTTGACCGTAATCTACTGGGTGCCAGTATATTCTTCATTGTTCTCCCATGGCGAAAAGTGATACCTGGTTTCGGTGGGATAATTTTATTTAAAATTGAGTCGCTTTGGAGGATATTCCAATGTTTATTTAAAGAGCTTCAGATCCCTTTATGATCAGAATTGTATATGGTTAGAAAATTATTAGAATATTTTCTAAGTGTGGTTTCTGTGCTGGATTCTGTCTGTATTTTTTCTTTCACTTTTTCCTTTAAGCAAAATTCTTGAGTAGTGGCTAAGTTTTTTTGGTATGCATATTTGATCAAATTTGAAGGATAACATTTTTCTTTGAACCTTTCTTGTAAAATGTTTGAGTGGTCTATATATAATTCTGTTGATGAACAGTCTTTTCTAATCCTTCTGTATTGACTGTGTGGGACATTCGTGGTCCACCTTTTTTAGTGTGCACTGTCAAAATTTAAAAGGCTGTTTTTGTCTACATCTTTGAAATGGGTTTTTGTGAGAAATTTATAAATGTGTGACCAACTTCAAGGTCTAAAAATTTGATTTTTTTCTTTTGATATGCTAGCGATAAACTGTATTCCAAAATCATTAGTATTTAAATTTTTTACAAAATGGTCAGCTTCTTCATGGTCCATATGAAGAATAGGTCGTCAATATATCTATGGTAGTAAACTATATTTTTTGCTTGCATATGGTTGTTCTCTATGTTCTGGGACTCAAAATGTCACATAAATAAGTTCGCCTAGCTGGGTGCTACCCTTGTCCCCATTGCTGTACCCCTTTTTTGTTTGTACAGGTAAGTATTATGGGTAAAAATAGTATGGTTTAAAATGAAAGTTAACCCTTCCAATAAAAATATATTTTGTTCTTCTGGTAGCGTGCTATATGTTTCTAAAAAGTCTTGAGTCGCTCTTACTCCAAGTTTATGATCAATATTTGAGTATAACGAAGTCACATCTAGTGTCATCAACATATAGTTGTCTTTCCAAGTTTGTTTTTGTAGATCTCTAATAAGGCTTGTAGAGTCCCGCACAACTTCACCAGGTGAGTCGATTACAACTCAAATACAAATAAAAGATACCGCCAGCATATACAGTATCACCCTAGAGGAGCGCCGTTTCTCTTTTTATTTTTTGTCTCTAAGCATTAACAAACTCCTGGAAGACCGCGGGAGCATTACACAGGCCGAAGGGCATTACTAGATATTCATAGTGTCCATCACGGGTGTTAAATGCAGACTTCCATTCGTCACCCCGGCGAATCCAGATTAGGTTGTAAGCTCCACGCAGGTCTAGTTTGGAAAAAATCTTGGCACCACGTATACGATCAAATAGTTCTTAGATCAATGGCAACGGATACTTATTTTTCACCATGATCTGGTTGAGACCCCGGTAGTCGATACAGGGATGCAGAGAACCATCCTTTTTCTTGATGAAGAAGAACCCGGCTCCTGCCGGGGAAGAAGATTTCCGTATGAAGCCCCGCGCCAAGTTCTCTTTAACATAGGCGGACATGGACAGAGTCTCTGGTAAGTAGAGAGGATATACCCTACCACGGGGAAGGGATGCACCAGAAATGAGCTAAATAGGACAGTCATAGGCCCGGTGTTGGGGCAGCGTATCCGCCTCCCTCTTGCTGAAAACGTCCGAAAATGCAGCATAATGACCAGGCAATCCTGCCAATGACTGAGGCAGAGGAGGCTGAGCCGAACTAATCTGTCCCAGGCAACTGTTGTGACACTCGGGGCCCCACTGGAGAACCTCTCCAGAGTTCCAGTCTAGGACTGGGGCATGTAATCAGAGCCAAGGCAGGCCCAGCAGCACAGGGTTAACGGCCTTGGACAAGACAAAGAACGATAACAGCTTGGAGTGGAGAACTCCCACTTGGAGCCTCAGTGGCTTGGTCACAGCTATAACTGGGTCTGGCAGAGGTAGTCCATTTACCGATGCAACCGTCAACGGCCTCTACAGAGGGGTAGTGGGTAATTGAAGAAGATCCACCAGGTCTCTACAAATGAAATTAGCAGCTGATCCAGAGTCCAGATAAGCAGAGACCGATGAGTTTTCTTGCCAGACAATATGGTCATGGGAATGGACAATTTAGACGGAAGTCCTTTTTAACCCAAGGTTGTCTCTCCTAGCAACCCTTGGCTTTGGGACTTTTGGGGACACAGGCGCACAAGATGGCCTCCTAGGCTGCAATATAGACGGAGTCCCAAAGTGCGTCTGCGTTGCTTCTCCTGGGTAGATAGCTTACACTGGTCCATCCTCACAGACTCCTTAGGAGGATCGGCACCTGAAGACAGCAGAGGTTGCTGCAAGGGTGGGACCGGACTTGGAAGGCCTCCCTCCAGACGAGCTTCTTGGAGTCGTTCTCGGATCCTCATATCAATCCGGGCGGACAGAAGGATAAGGGCATCCAGGGTAGATGGTAGATATCGAGCGGCAAGTTCGTCCTTAATCTTAGGAGACAGTCCCTGCCAGAATGTAACCACCAGGGCCTCATTGTTATACAACAGTTCTCCCACCAGGGTGCGGAAGTGGATGGCGTATTTGCCCATGGAGGTGTCTCCTTGGCGTTGGTTTAGCAAGGAAGCCACTGCAGATGAGACTCGTCCAGGCTCCTCAAACACCATGCGAAAAGTCCAGAGGAAGCCCTGGAAGTCACATGTCTCTGGTCCTTGCCTCTCCCAGATAGGATTTACCCATGCAAGAGCCTTGCCAGTGTGGAGAAAGATGATGAAAGCGACCCTTGTGCCAACAGACTAAAATGCCCTTGCATACAGGCTGAAGTGGATCTGGCACTGGTTCAAAAATCCACGACAGGTACCTGCGTCTCCATCAAAGCGGTCAGGAAGTGGCAAAGAAAAACATGGATCAACACTGCCAGGAGGTGTAGTCTGAGGATCAACACTGCCAGGAGGTGTAGTAGGAGGAATTTCAGCTTGTGCCTCCTGCCGACGCGCGTGAATGTTCAAGGCCTGGAGGAGTTGGTCCTGTCGAGATTGGAGGTCCAGCACATCCGCCAGCATCTCTTGTGACGTCATCTTGGTCTTGGATCGACCAGCGGGGTCCATGGCCTGAGCGTACTGTCACGTTGGGTTCGTGGACACACTGGTATGGCAGCTGGCCCCAACAGGGCGCAGGTAACAGTCTATAGTTCGTATAGGGTACCTGTGGCAGCTCGGACAGTAGCAAGGTGGGCTCGGCTGGGACTAGGCAGACGTCAGGCGTGGTGTAGCAGGACAGGCATGGTATGCAGCACAGCATGACTACAATTCAGTGCGGCACTTGACTAGGATCGCACGGGATACAGTATACAGGTACGGGATACACTGGGAACTGGAAGATACTAGGAGACTATTTGCATAGACAAACTTTGGGTATGACAACGACGCTCAGGCATGAGAGGAAGGGGCTGGGTCCTTCTTATAGCCCAGGGTTCTCTGGGAGCAATCAGCTCAATCTCCCACATGCGTGTGCTTTGGCTTCTTAAGTCTGGACTGAACTTGCGAGCGCACCCTGGTGGTCACTGTGGAACAGGACGGCCGTATGTGCAGACATCTCTGGAGAGAAGGGCATCGACTGGGTGGAAGGAGTTTGTGGTCAGCGACCACGGACGTTACAACGGCTGAGCCCTTCTTATAGTCCAGGGTGCTCATGGGCTAATTTTAACATTAACTTCAGGTGCACGTGCTGGCCCTTTGAGAGCGGGCACGAGCGTGCGCGCGCACCCTACGGGACCCAGCTGAGGTAAGCGGAAGTGAGCGCTGGCATCTCCTGAGGAGGAGACTAGGGCCAGCGCTCGCAGACCCATGGCTGCGGCCATCAGGTGAGACATGACACCTATACTAGCGCTCTGCCCGGGACTCCGCTCTGGGGAAGACCCTGACAACACTGGACAGCGATGTCAGGGAATTCCACAGAGTCCCGGAGCAGAGCCTATATAGCGCTCTGCCCGGGACTTCGCTCTGGGGAAGCCCCAGACATCGCTTTCCATATGTGTGTGAGTCCCGGAGTATAGCATGTACTAGCGGCTCTCTGTCCCGCGGGCCACAGATGACAGCCCCAGGGGCTGCATGCGGCCCGCGGACCACGGGCTTCAAACCCCTGGTCAAAACAATGTAAACAATGTAAAGGAAAATGCAAACTCAACCATAACAATTACATTTTCATTATATTCTACGGATCTTAAGGGGGTGCTTATTAAGAAGATCATGTTTGCAGCACTGCTGGATAATCTAAAGATGTATTACTTCTGTTTCATTTTACTTCTAAGGAATGTGGAAAACCACATGCTCAACGGATTCCAGAACCTGAATAATAAAAGAACAACAATTCAAAAACATGTCACCGCTAAGCCTCAGAATGCTGGGACAACATTTTTCTACCTCTTTTTATTGTGAGGGATTAATTGTTTAATTATAAAGCTGACAAGTGTTTTGAGTGGTGTTGATCAGAGAAACCACCTGATACTTCTTAGCAAGAGATTAAGTCCCTGCTGGCAGAGAAATCACAGTTGTATTTGGTTATCAAGTGAATTAATTTTTTGAAAGGACTTCAGACGAACCCCACTAATCCTATCCATGTGAGCTAAAAGACCACCAACAAATCTCAATAACCAAAAAAATATAGACCAAAATTCAGATCCTCATGTTGCCTGTAAACCTCCAAAACACGAGTCCTTGAGTATTATTTTCTTTTTTTTTTGGGAAGTGCTTTCTAAATAGATATAGTCATAAAATATGTTTGATAACCTTAATGTATTGGAATTACAGGTATCAAGAAATAGTGGAATCCATTGAATTCTACATCTTATATCTTGCTTCATGCTATTTCAAATACAAATACGTTTATATTGACTTCTGCATTACATTAGGGACATCCCAGAAACAATATTTTCAAATCAATTATCTGTCTTATTCTATTTGTGTCCTTTGGGAACCACATTAAAATATTCTAATCTTTTTTTCAAATGTTGTACAATCCAAAAATAGGACTACCAGCCATTTGAGGAAAGCGCTATAGCTATAGTTTGGTTACTCGTTCCTTCTAAAGGACGCAACATAAAGATGTAGTGATAAATCAATCTTATTGTTTTCTCATACTTTTTTAATCCAGAAGAATTAAATTGCTTAAAAATGTAATTTTCATTTTTTTAAAGCTTTTTCTTAAAGATTTTTGTTAAAATAATACATTTTAAAACAATTTTATGTCATAATGTAATTTATTGTTTTTGTTTTGTCTTTTCAAGGAAATCAATTTTTAGATATCTTTATACTATCACCCTTCCGATACATTTTTACAAAAGAAGGTTTTTAATGGCTATGATACATGGAGTCAGAGGAATATAAGTATATTCCTATGTCCATGAACAATGGCGGTGGTCTACTGGACTTGACCTCTTGGATACTCATAGCGTGCAGGCTTGGATGAGTGTTGGGCCCCCCTTTTTTTTTTTAAGCTTTTTTAGCTTTTTTTAGCTTCTCTTTCTCACTCTCTCCCTTTCTGTGTTTTATTCCTGTTCCTTGTGTTTCCCTCAAATTTTTTCTCTCCCCCAGGTTTTTGTCTTGTCCATCTTACATAGGGTGTGTTCCCATTTTGTTTCCCATTTCAGTAAGTACTCCTTTTCTTCTTGAACCTGGAGTTCACCTCCTCCTCTGTACATGATGTTAATGTGGCCCTCCTTCCTGTTTGAGGATTGTGAGTTATGTACTACTCTCCCCTGCAATGTATTGTTGCTTGTGTTCTGTTTAATTTAATTTCTATGTTTTCTTCTCTCTAATCATACATGTGCCATGGATATGCTTGGTGGTCTGGCCTCCAAGCAAGGGCATTGTCTTTGCAGCCTGAATTTTTGTTTATAAAAAAATCTAACCAAAAATAATTTGAGGTCCATTTATAGATGTTTCTGCAGAGTTCGACTAGGGTTGATATATTGAATTATTCAGTCAGTACTGGAGGTAAAATATTCTAGTTTTGATTAGTTCATAGCTATTAAACAAGAGTGCTTAAAAATACCTGTGCTATGAATTTTTTCTATTTTTGCATATTCAAATATTTCATTTTTTGAAGGGTAAACTGTTGTTTTGCCCTACCTGGCCCCATGTGAAAAAGTAATTACCCCCTTAGCAACTAAATCAACCAGTTAACCAAGTTCAATTGACAATTAGGTTTAATTTCACTTTCAACACCCAGGGTCAATTACTGCCAGACCTGTTTAATCTAAACATCACTTAAATAGAACCTTTCTGGTAATGTGAAGCAATGAAGCCATTGCTAGAAGGTCTTAAAAAGAAACACATGTTGCCACATTCTAAAGAGATTCCAAAGCAGATGACAAACAAAGTCATTGGAATCTACCAGTCAGGAAAGGGTTACAACGCCACTTCTAAGCTATTTGGAACAGTGGTGAACCCTCCCAGAAGTGGCCGGCCTACCTAGTTGAACATCTATAGAACTACAGGCCTCACTTGCCTAAGTTAATGTCAATGTGCACGATTCCACAATAAGAAAGACACTTGGCAAAAAATGGTATAGATGGGAGAGTGCCAAGGCACAAACCACTGCTGACCAAAAAGAACACCTCGCATTTGCAAAAAAACATCTAGATGACACCCAAGACTTTTGCCATAGTATTCTGTGGACTTATGAGTTAAAGATTTAACTTTTTGGAAGACATGGGTTTTGTTACATCTGACAAAAAACTAAAACCGCATTCCGCTATAAGTACATTTTACAAACAGTCAGACGTGGTGGTGGTGGTGGTGGTGGTGGCAAGGTCTGTTGCTGATTGGCTTCTGCAGGACCTGGACAACTTGTCATAATTTATGAAACCACAATTCTGTCCTCTATCACAAAATGTTGAATCAGACTGTCCGCCTTTCAGTTTGTGACCTAAAGCTGCAACGTAGTTGGTTATGCAGCAGGACAATGATACAAAGCAAACAAGCAAGTTTACCTCTGAATGGCTCAAAAGAAACAAAATTAAGGTTTTGGAGTTAAAGTCCTGACTTGAATTTCATTTAGATGCTGTGGCAAGACCTTAAACGTGCAGTTTATGCTCAAAAACCTTCCAATGTAGCCGAATAAAAACAATTTTGCGAAAAACAGTGGGCCACAATACCTCCACAGCGATATTAATAGCATCGCAAGTTATCTACTTTATACTTTTTCACGTTTACTTTTTTTGTTTTAAATAAATCTTTATCCTCAATAACTGGCATGATAAAATAAAAGATACCTTTTGGATTTACTGGTATTGTCTTTATGTTTTATTAAAATGAGTTAGGATCTGAAACATTTAAATGTGACAAATTAGCATAAATAGAAGAAATCAGATGAGGGCCAAATACTTTTTAACAGTATTTTGCATACTAAAAATAAGCAAAATACTGCTTACGCGTTTCGAACAGGCAGCACATTTTTAATCATAGTTATGATTTATAGTGGCAGATTACAGTATTACAGCCTTCTCCCATTAAAGTGAATGGGAGAAGGCTGTAATACTCTGAATCGCCGCTACAAGTATGTCGGCAATTAACAAGTGTGTCGAGCACTGCAGCCCCTTCAAAACAGCGGATCGACAGCTGTCCTGGGAGTCGGACCCCGACTGAACAGATATTTATGGCACCACACGACATTCCCCTGTAGACAGCGCCATACGACTCCCCCCTGTGGATAGCGCTACACGTCACCTCCCTGTAGATATCACCACACAACACCCCCCATAGATAGTGGCACACAACACCCACCCTGTGGATAGCACCACACAACACCCCCCCTGTAAATAGCACCACACGATACTCCCCCTGTAGATAGCACCACATGACACGCCCCTGTAGATAGCGCCACCCGAAACCCCCCTTTAGAGAGCGCCCCACAAAACCCCACTTGTAGATAACGCCACACACCCCACTTGTAGATAGCGGCAGATGACACCCCCTGTAGAGAGCGCCAGACACACCCCCTGTAGAGAGCACCAGACACTCCCCCTGTAGATAGAGCCAGACAACCCCCATGTAGATAGCGCCAGACACCATCCTAAAGTAGTGCACCCTCTAGGAGCGGAATCCCCAGCAAGATTGTTGCCGACGCTCTGGCCGGTGATTATGCTCTTGGAGGAGCCCCTGGCGTAAATATCTATGTATGGGCATGGTCGTCAGGGGATCCTCCTGTAGCGGAATCGCCGGCCAGAGCGCCGGCAATGCTCTGGCCGGGGATTCCGCTCCAGGAGTATCCCCTGACGTCACTGCCCATATATGATTATTGATGCCAGGGGCCCATCCAGAAGTAGGTGTCAGGGGTCCGCTCCAGGAGGATCCCCTGACGTCACTGGCGTCATTGCCGACGCTCTGGCCGGGGATTCCGCAAATGACGTCAATGGTTTTTCCAGGCTCAGCGCTTAAAGTAGCACTGTGCCCAGGGAGTTCTCTTGGCCAGAATCAGTTTTTAACGGCCATCACAAGGATTGAGTCCTGAAAAGCCGCCGTTAAAAACTGATCCATTGAGTTCTATTGGGGCCGCCTGGCCGTGCAAACAGCTAAATATAGGACATGTCTTATTGTTTGACGGCCAGTACTCATGGGCTGTAAAACAAAAATGTCAGTGAGAATACAGCCATAGAATCACACTGTTCTGAAAACGACCATGTAATGGCCGTTAAACAAATAGCTGTCACACGGCCGTTTTTCACTGTCGTGTGAATGTAGCATTAGTCAACTGTAACAAATATGCAACAATAAACTAAATTAGGAAGTTATTGAAAGTGTATATGTGAGTTATAGCAGCAGTTAAACTCTCTGCATTTAATTTGTACTATCTTTTCATTTGTTTGTTTTGACATTGTGACCCCAGCACTAGGATAAATTAATATAAACTGGAAAATATATTATATGTTTGGTTTTACCATGCTATGAAAACAAATTAATTAGAGAAATGTGGGATTTCTCAAGTGGTTCCCCTTTAAAAGAAATACAATCACAGACCAAATGAAAGTTACTAAATACTAACTGAAGCTAGATAGAATTTTGGCAATTGACCCATATTGATTATATATACCACTACATATGATGCTTCTGGGTCCAATGTCTAGACAAGTTTGTAGATGCTGTCTATTGAGCATTGAATGCTCAGTGACTCGAATTGTCTTCGTACATGGCCTATGCTGGAAATGCAAACTAATTAAATTACAAATTGTGCTTCTCATTAAGACAATGCATTTTTTTTTTGTATATCTAAAGTGGATCTGTCAGGTGAAAAGGTTGCCCTATGTATGGTCATCATATTACTGGGAAAGGGCCATTCTACTATAAGCCAAAATGTAAAAAAATATATATATTTAGCAGTTTATCCAATAACTCTCAGTATTCATGAGGGGAGCACTCTACCTGCCTCCTCCTGTCCATCTCTTAAATGATTGAGGAGCCGCTTTGTACCTGGCTGTATATATGAAACCCATCAATCACTGCTGACAGGGCCAGGGGGATATGGGAAGCAGAGTGGGCAGGGCTTCTATTAGAAATACAGCAGACTAATAACTATGTCTCCTGTATTCTTCGATCGCTCCTATTAGCCAAATGGCAAAATCTTTTTTTCTGCCGTTTTGGCTAATGGGAGTATCAACCTGTCTCTGTAATATTCTGCCCTTATGTAGGGCAGCATATTTAGCTGTAAGATCCGCTTTAAGACATGTATACCCATATGAAATAATAACCAAACACAGGAAAGCAAAACTTTGAAAAAAAGGAAGCTGGTGCCAGCGAACTTGACCTTGATGCTGGGTCGCATGCACTAGACATTGGTATTGTAGCACTCCAACAGTTCCAGTTAAATATATGACTTACATATTCACTCATATTCCGCGCTATGTTTTAGCCCTACTCCAGGGCTAGTTAAAAGACTCATGTTCTATGCAATGTTTCATCCCTACTCCATGGCTTTTTTTCAAAGGCTTTGAAAAAATAGTTAAAGGGGTTTTCCCAGATCTATCTATTTTTTTTCATCTTGTAATTTCCTTTCCTATAAATAAACCCCCCTGAATACCTTTTATTATTTTCTTTGTTTTTCCTATCGATAAACCTCCTTTGTTGTCCCCCTGTAGTTTATTTACATCTTTCCATTCTTTTGTCCGTAGCTTCCTCAGCTTCCAGCATGCACCGCAATGGATTATCATTTGACAGAGCATGCGTGGTTCAAAATGAAATTATTTGAACCTCGCATGCGCGAGCTTAATGCCTCGTCGAATGGGACAACCCACTGAATGAACTGATAATGCGCCATTCAGGTAGCAGGCCAAAAGAGGGCTTCATCCAGAAGTTTAGTAAAAAGAAGAACGGTCAGACATTATGTGAGACAAATTATGGTAAGAAAAAATAAAGAACTTTAGAAAAGGTAAGTATATTAGTATGTATTAGTAAAATCTTATTTTGGAAGTTGAAAACCCCTTTAAGGATATCACTGAGGGAGCAACCTAAGTACATATAGACTCAAGTACAGTATAAACCATTTTAAGACATAATTAGGAAAAATGTGCCATTTTTTGGCATAAAGTTTATTTTTTTTCAACTTTAGGTAATCTCCATATTGTAAAAAATGTATCATCCCATTACAATGGTGATGTACCTGGAAAAATGAAAAGTCTTACATAAATGAAAGGCTGGACAGGAGATTGTTCCAGCCTTATAGGGATTAAAGATTAAAAGAAAAAGAGTAGCAACTTTATTAAAGAAATGATCAAAAAGTCATGTTATATTTTTTCAATCTTCATGGTGTCAAAAATGTTATCGAGAAGCTTGAAATGTATTATTTATCTGATAGCAGTCTTCCTGTGCCTGAATATCATTGTACTATACCTGGTGATATTTTTTCAATTCACTGAGTTTAATGTCAAAATCTGAATATATATGAAATTTACTGGAATTTTATTGACTTAGTATATCGGAACATGACCTGTACATTAAGCAAAAGCTGAAATAAGCATGGCGTATGCATTAAGAAAGTGCTCAATACTGACAAGAGGAACTTGTTCCATTGAGCTACACAAACAGTCAATAACTGATTTAAATAAGAGACTGACTACGTTAAAGAACTGTGCATCAATTGAGCTATTAAGGTGAGTTAAAGAATAATGTGCTTACCTTGTCTTAGGTCACATTTCAGTATATGTAGTTGTGCTGAGTTACTTATGCTCTCACTGGGCTTGCTGAATTATGTGGTTAGTGAGTATCTGTCGTTTTTTTAAAATATTTTTTATTGTATTAAAAGTTTAAAAAAAGATAATGGAAGAAGAAGGAAGAACAAGAAACAACATCCTGTCAAATTACCTTTATAAAATAGCCTTTCCAACTCTTCTCTATTTCAGTTAAACAAAAGGAAGAAAGAATAGAAGGAAAAAGGAAACCACCCACTCCCCGAACCCCACCCAGGAGGAGAGAAAGAAAAAAAAGGAAAAACTAATTTAAGATCCTATAAAGAGGTCTAAATATTCAATCCACGGGTGTTATTTTGTTTTTAAACTTCAGAAGTTGGAATTTTCTTGTAAAGAAGACTTTCTTATAGAGGAAAATTGTACTTGTACATAACGTTTCCATGCCAGTAGACCGGGTGGTACAGTTGAGAACCAATTTTTAAGAATTTGAAATTGGGTGAAGAAGAGTAATTGTAGTAACAGCTCAATATGTTTCATGTCCTGACTTGGGTGGATGGAGGTCGAATCTCCAAAAAGTGCTAGCAGTATTCTCCTCTCAAAAACCACCCAAAATTCAATAACTGCTAAATCCCATCCTAGTATAATTGCAATTTAGGGCGCCAAATCAAATGTATTAAATCTGAATCTATAATTTTACATCTTAAACAAGCGGATTAAGTACAATAACCTATTGAGTGCAAGAATATTGGATTGTATTACAGTTTAAAAACTTGCATATATTGTGAGAAATGGTGCAAAATATTCGGGGAGACCATTTTTTATCCCTTTAACCCCTTCCCGACATATGACATACAGTTACGTCATAGCCGGGTAGGGGAAGTATGGAGTGGGCTCACGGAGTGAACCCGCTCCATACGATGCCGGTTCAGCTGTATGTTACAGCCGACACTTCAGAATAAAAAGCGGCATCGCGCTCGGGCGCGATCCCACTCGTTTAACTCGTTAAATGCTGCGATCAATAGCGACCGCAGCATTTAAATCGTTAGAAAGAGGGGGCGACACCCTCTAACAGCTCATCGCGCCCCCGCAACGCAATCGCTGGGGGGGCGATGGTTGCTATGGCTGCCTGGGGGCCTAATGAAGGCCCCAGGTCCGCCATCTTTGTACACCTCCGGCAGGGATTAATAGATGCCTGTCAGAGTCACGATATACTGCAATACATTAGTATTGCAGTATATTGTGCAAGCGATCCAAAGATCGCTGGTTGAAGTCCCCTAGGGGGACTAATAAAAAGAGTAAAAATGAGTTAAATAAACTTTTTTTTTGTGTAAAAAAATATATATATTAAAAGTTAAAAAAAAACAACCTTTTCCCATTTTCCCCCTAGAGCATAGTAAAAAAATATATAAATAATCATAATTGGTATCGCCGCATCCATAAAAGTCTGAACTATTACATATATAATTATTTAACCCGCACGGTGAACGCCGTAAAAAAAAAAAAATCATAAATGCCAGAATGTCTTTTTTTTGGTCACCTCATCTCCCACAAAAAATGAAATAAAAAGTTATCAAACCGTCGCATGTACACCAAAATGGTATTATTAAAAACTACAGCTTATCCTGCAAAAAATAAGCCCCCATATCACTTAATCAACGGAAAAATAAAAAAGTTATGGCTCTCGGAATTTGGCGACACAAAATAAATTTTATTTTTTACACTTAGGTTTTTACTTGTAAAAGTAGTAAAATATAGGAAAAACTATCTATATGTGGTATCGCCGTAATCATATTGACCCACAGTATAAAGTTAACATGTTGTTTAAATTGCACAGTGAATTCCTTAAAAACGGCGCGCAAAAAAACATGGCGGAATCACTGTTTTTTTCATTTTCTACCACACAAATATTTTTTTTCCCATTTCCTAGTACATTATATGGCAAAATAAATGGTGCTATGAAAAACGACAACTCGTCCCGCAAAAAATCAAGCCCTCATAGTACTATATCGAAGAAAAAATAAAGACGTTATGGCTTTTGGAAGGTGGGGAGGAAAAAATGTAAATTAAAATCTGAAAGTTGTTTACGACGGGAAGGGGTTAAATATAATTGGGCAATCTAATGTCTGATAATGGTCCCATTTTTCCTATAAGTGCTTATATAAATTACAAGTTATTCCTGTCACATACTCTCTGCCTGCGGCTCCCTCGGTCTACAGAACATCGAGAGTTACTCAGTCGGGCGTCGTCTGGCCTGGCAGACTGAGGCAGTCTGCAGCCAATAGGAGCTCAGGAGCGTCAGGCCAATCAAAGCCTGGCTGATGTACCTGAGCTCCCGCCCTCTCCTTATTTAGTTCAGCCTGGGATGGTTGGCCTTTTTCTGTTATTAGAGTTTCCTTGCCTGGTGCTTTCCCTTGTTTCAGACTCCCCTGAGCGACCTCCTTTTTGACTTCTTGTGACCTGACCTCGGCTGGACTCCTGACTTTTCTTTGCCTTCTGACTTTTGCTCTTTCCGCACTCTCCCGGTTTGACCCTGCCTGCCTGACTCTGCCTTTTGCACCCGGACTTGTCCGAGGTGCAATTGCCCTGCCTCTCCCTCCGTGTACTTCCCAGGTGACCCTTTGTTATTTCGTAGTGTCTCTGTCTTATCTGTTTGTCAGTTTCACTTGTACGAGTATAGGGAACGCCGCCCAGTTGTGCGCCGTCGTTTAGGTCGGGTCATACAAGTAGGTAGGGACAGAGGTTTGGGAAGAACAGGGACCTCACTGTTTACTGTGTATTTGTTCATGACAATTCCCTTCCTATTACTAGCTTCTTTAATAATATCTAGCATCTGAAATTGAACGATTTTGAATCTATTTTCCACTGTCTCCCATACTTGTTTTAATTGAGCATAGTGCAAAAAATTACCCTTTAAACTTTACCTAAATTAGTAAGCCCTTCAAAACTGAAGCATAATTAAAGATGTATTTAACCTCTTTCCATGGTTTTCAATACATATGACTAGTATAGCAATTTAAGGGGTATATGGTTAAAGAGCCAGATTCCAGAAACTGAAACACATCCTCAACTATTACTCCAGGGGCTCGCAGTAAAGATCTATCAAACAGCAGAAAATTCCCATTTGACCAATTGCTGGAGTTGACTAGCTAACAAATAAGCATAAACGTTGGGAAAATAAAATGCTCCTTCCCCTAATGGCAATGAGAGTTGTTTATATTTAATTCAAATTATTTTCACTTTCCAAGTTATGTCACTTATTATTGCATCTATTGAAGCATATTTTTTGGTACCCATATTGTGGAATTTCCCCAAAAATTAAGAAACAAAGGCAGAATGATCATATTGGTTAAAGCAATGTAAGAGTCACTGGAGAGAGGAAGTCTCTTTAATGCTTTGACCTTGTTTCTTAGATCTCTAATAAGAGGCAAAATGTTTAGGGAAATGAAATCCTTTGGATCTTTTGAGAAAATAATACCAAGATATTTAAAAGTTTCCACTCTTAGTACCTCTCCATATATTTGCAAACCTGTTGGTTAAAGAGCCAGATTCCAGAAAATGAAACACATCCTCAACTGTTACTACAGGTGTAAAGGATCTGCCAGACACAGCTTCTGTGTCAACACTTGTGGTTAGTCAGTCTGCACCTGCTCCTAGGTCTGATCGAGTGACCCCTCCTTCTACCAATCAGGCTGGGAGGCTGAGGAGTGGGAGAGCCTATCACAGCCTGGCCAGACGGAGCTAGCTCCCGCCCTCTGTCTATTTATACCTTCACTTCCTGCTCCTCCTTTGCCTGTGATTCTCCTGTTTCTTGGCTCTGCTGCTGCTGCTTGAACTATTTGTCCCTGCTTCATATTAACCCCGGCTTACTGACTACTCTCCTGCTCTGCGTTTGGTACCTCGTACACTCCTGGTTTGACTCGGCTTGTTCACTACTCTCCTGCTCTATCTATTGAAGCATATTTTTTGGTACCCATATTGGGGAATTTCCCCAAAAATTAAGAAACAAAGGCAGAATGATCATATTGGTTAAAGCAATGTAAGAGGCACTGGAGAGGGGAAGTCTCTTTAATGCTTTGACCTTGTTTCTTAGATCTCTAATAAGAGGCAAAATGTTTAGGGAAATGAAATCCTTTGGATCTTTTCAGAAAATAATACCAAGATATTTAAAAGTTTCCACTCTTAGTACCTCTCCATATATTTGCAAACCTGTTTAAGAAATAAAAACACGGCACTCCATAGTGAAGAAACCTTTTGGTATGTTGAGCACGGACAGAGAAAGAATTAGCTGCTCACCTGGGCAAGATGTTCTAATAACAGGCACAACTCTGTACAGTCGCTTTGAGCAGTTTAGGACCAGCTGCAGCTCCTCCTTGGCCGGTTGTGCATAACAGCATCTGCAATAAGTAACATAGAAAAAGTTTGCATTCTGAGTGTTGTTAAAGACCTTACGTATACCCAAAATAAAACCGATTTGGTCCCGACCTACAATATTCGTAATATTTGGAGTAACCCTATTTGCCAAAGTTTTTGCAAAAATTATAATATCAGAATTAATTCAGTATAGATATGGGACTATATGATTCCATAGAGAAAGGATATTTTATTTTTTTAGGTTCCCAGCACAATAAGGGCTTCAGTCAGAGTTTGGTAAAACTCCCTTATCTAAAGAATAGTTAAAAACAGTTAATAGGCGATACATCAGTTGTAACTGAAAGGTCTTAAAAACTTAAAATGGTATCCCATCCAAGCCAGGAGTCTTAGTAAATGGCATTCTTTAAATATTTCTTTATTAAGAATTTGGCGTCACAATGTATACATACATTTCAATAGGAATGGGTAAAATCAAAGCAATGTAGACATCCATTTAAAGATTACACATAAACATCAACAACAATAACAAAAAGTGGAAGCATTATGGTCATGATGCATTACTGTTAGAGATCGAAATTTGTGTCCAAGCACTCCAAATATTATAGAAGGAATTGAACGTGTTAGAGCCGTATGGAATAAGTTGTTCATAAAGAAATGTGGTGTTAATTAAAGAAATAACCTCTGTAATGGAAGGGGCAATCAGGTTTTTCCAATGCCTTGTCACTACTACTTTAGCAATGAGAAGGATTTTACACCTTGAGATTCTGTACTGTACCGGTATTAATTGGATACCCAAGAACAATAAAGCCAGTTGAGGTATGGCAGTAATTTGAAATTGCAATACATCAGATAGTAAGCGGAAGACATCTCCCCAATAGGATGTCAGGATAGGGCAGCTCCATAGGGTATGGTATAGTGACCCTCTACAACTACAATTCCTCCAACAAGTAGATGAAGAGCTCGGATACATAGTATTTAGTAGATCAGGGGTAAAATACCATCTCAGCATGGTTTTCATAGCTGCCTCGAAGTGAGAACTGCATTTAACCCTTTAAGGATGCAGCCTTGTTTTGGCCTTAAGGTTCAGAGCCCATTTTCTAAATCTGACATATTTCACTTTATGAGGTAATAACGTTGGAATACTTAAACCTATCCAAGCGATTCTGAAATTATTTTCTCGTGACACATTAAGCTTTATATTAGTGGTAAAATTTGTTCGATATATTCAGTGTATATTTGTGAAAAATTGCAAAATTTAGCCAAAATGTTGAAAAAATAGAATTTTTCTGAATTTAAATGCATCTGCTTGTAAAACAGATGGTTAAACCCCCCAAAATAGTTACTAGTTCACATTTCCCATATGTCTACTTTAGATTGGCATCGTCTTTTGAACATTTTTTTTTTCTTGGACGTTACAAGACTTAAAACATAAACAGCAATTTCTCATATTTTTAAGAAAATTTCAAAAGCCTTTTTTTTTAAGGTACCTGTTCGGTTCTGAAATGGCTTTGAGGGGCCTATGTATTAGAAACCCCCATAAAACACCCCATTTTAAAAACTATACCCCTCAAAGTATTCAAAACAGCATTTAGAAAGTTTTTTTTAACCGTTTAAGCATTTCACAGGAATTAAAGCAAAGTGGAGGTGAAATTTGCAAATTTCCTTTTTCTTGCTGAATTTCAATTTTTTTCCATTTTTTTCTGTAACACAGAAGGTTTTACCAAAGAAACACTACTAAATATGTATTGTCCAGATTCTCCCGTTTTTAGAAATGTCCCACATGTGTCTCTAGTGCGCTCGTGGACTAAAACACAAGCCCCAGAATCAAAGAAGCACCTAGTGCATTTTGTGGCCTCTTTTTTTATTAGAATATATTTTAGGCAGCATGCCAGGTTTGAAGAGGTGTTGAAGTGCCAAAGCAGTAGGAATCCCCCAAAAGTGACCCCATTTTGGAAACTACACCCTAAAAGGAATTCAAGTATGGTTGTTGTTACCATTTTGACCATACAGTTTTTTCACAGCACGAATTTGAATTGAGCTATGAAATTAAAAAAATGGCATTTTTTTCCAATAAGATGTCATTTTTGATAAAAATTTCTTATTTTCACAAGAAATAAAATACCCCATTCTGTTGCCCAATTTGTCCTGAGTGCTGCAATGCCCCATTTGTGGTGATAAACTGCCGTTTGGGCCCATGGGAGGGCTCAGAATGAAAGGAGCGCTATGTGTTCGTTGGAGTCCAGATTGTGCTGGATTGGTTTTTGGATGCCATGTCGCATTTGCAGAGCCCCAGAGGTATCAAGGCAATGGAAACCCACCAGAAGTGACCCCATTTTGGAAACTACACCCCACAAGGAATGGATTTATGGTTGTTGTTACCATTTTGACTGCACAATTTTTTCACAGCACGTATTTGAATTGGGCTGTGAAATTTAAAAAATGAATTTTTTTCTAATAAGATGTCATTTTTTATCATAATTTCTTATTTTCACAGAGAACAAAATACCCCATTTTGTTGCCCATTTTGTCCTAAGTGCGGCAATACCCCATTTGTGGTGATAAACTGCCGTTTGGGCCCATGGGAGGGCTCAGAAGGAAAGAACCACCATTTGGCCTACTGGAGCTTTTCTGGTGCTAAGTCATGTATGCAGAAGCCCCTGAGGTACCAGTACAGTTGAAACCCCCGAGAAGTGACCCCATTTTAAAAACTACACCCCTTAAGACATTCATCTAGAGGTGTAGTGAGCATTTTGACCCCACAGGTATTGTGTAAAAGGTAATGCGCAGCAGATGGTGCAGAGTCAGATTTGCAATTTTCTATATATCTATGCCATTTCAGTGTCCAATATATTGTGCCCAGCATGCGCCACCAGAGATATACACCCCATAAACTGTAATGTGGGTTCTCCTGGGTACGGCAATACCCTACATGTGGCTGTTATCAGCTGCCTGGGCACACAGCAGGGCTCAGAATGGAAAAAAAAATCGAAGGGATGTATAATACATTTTAAAGCACTTTCATACAGAGCCTTGTTTTTTAGGGACACGTGTCACATTGATATATTGTGTCCTCCCTTATCCCCCTCTTATAGCAGACTTTGCACCTCTTTTGACTTTTTCCCTTCTTGCCAGTTTGGGAAACTTCTTCTGGAAAGGGTTGCGCTGGTACGATGTGTGTGGCCTCACTTCCAGAAGTACTGTGTGCCCCCTTCTTGGTCCCTAACGATTAGGTTCTTGATAATGATGCGCAAGGCCAGCTTCTTATACCACACCGCATGGCGCTGTAGGGCTTCAGGACTTGATATGACAAGTCCACCCCTCCCATGTACCTATTGTAGTCCAGGATACAGCCTGGTTTGGGGGTCTCTGTACTGGTACCTCGTACAGGTATGTGGGTACTGGTGTGGCCATGTATTGTTGTCAATACAAGGACTTCTCTCTTGTCCTTGTACTTGATACACAATATGTTGCTGCTAGAATGTGCCCTGTACTCACCCATTCAGAGTGTTTGCCCAAGCAAAGTCTTAGGGAGGCCTCTCAGATTTCTTCTCGCAGTGCCGCATGCCGCAGTACTTCTGGAAGCGAGGCACTTGAAGAGTGGGACGCTGGTATAAAAATTATCGAGGTAGAGTTGGTAACCCTGGTCCAGGAGTGGGTGCACCAAATCTCACACAATTTTTGCATTAACTCCCAGTAAGGGGGGCAATTCTGGGGGCTGAATACTGATGTCCTTCCCTTCATATATCCTAAATTTGTAGGTATACCCTGATGCACTCGCGCACAACTTATACATCTTCATACCATACCTTGCCCTCTTACTCGGCAGGAACTGGCGGAATTGAAGCCTCGCTTTAAAATCTACTAAGGACTCATCAATAGAAATACACTTCTCGGGGGTGTATGCTTGGGAAAAATGGGCACTGAAATGGTCTAATAGGGGTCTCCGTTTATACAAACGGTCAAAACTGGGGCCATCTCAAGGTGGGCACTGCTCATTATCAGTATAATGTAAGAAGCGAAGTATTGCCTAATATATTTTTTTAAGGTTCCAGTTCAGTTCTGAAGTTGTTTTGAGGGGCCTATATATTAAACACCCCCATCAAACACCAGATTTTAGAAACTAGACCCCTCAAAGTATTCACAACAGCATTTAGAAAGTTTATTAACCCTTTAGGTGTTTCACAGGAATTTAGAGCAAAGTAGAGGTGAAATTGACATATTTCTTTTTTTATTCCATTTTTTCCTGTAAAACAGAAGGTTTTACCAGAGAAACACCATATTTATTGCCCAAATTCTTCAGTTTTGAGAATTATCCCACATGTGTCCCTAGTGCACTAATGGACTTAAGCACCGGCCTCAGAAGCAAAGGAGCACCTAGTGGATTTTGAGGCCTCCTTTTTATTAGGCACCATGTCCGGTTTGAAGAGGTCTTGTGGTGCCAAAACAGTGGAAACCCCCCTAAAAGTGACCCTATTTTGGAAACTAGACCTCTTGAGGAATTCATTGTAGTTTTCATGGGGTGCATGCGACTTTTTGATCAGTTTTATTCTATTTTTAAGTGGTGTGGTGACTAAAAAACAGCAATTATACTATTGTATTTTATAGTATTTTTTTTTTACAGCATTCCCCGTGCGCTATAAATGACACATTCACTTTATTCTGCGTAGCGATATGATTACGGCGATACCATATGTTTATAGGTTTTTTTTATGTCTTATGGCGTTTGCACAATAAAATACTTATTGTAAAAAATCATTTTCTTTTTGTGTTACCTCATTTTAAGAGCCAGAACTTTTTAATTTTTTCTTCAAGAAAGCCGTGCAAGGACTTGTTTTTTGCGTAACGAACTGTAGTTTCGATCAGCACTATTTTTAGGTACATGCGACTTTTTGATCTCTTTTTATTCCATTTTTTCAGTGGCGAAGTGACAATTTTTTTTTAATCCTGGTATGGTTTATTGTTATTTTTTAAAATGGCTTTCCCCGCATGATAAATAATGAAATAATTTTGAATTTCAGGCCGTTACGGACGCGGCGATACCAATTATGTATAGTTTATTTGTTTATTTATCTATTTTTATTAATAATAAAGCACTGATAAGGGAAAAAGGGGGATCTTTACACAACTTTTTTTTACTTTTTTTTAACTTTTTTACTTTGTCCCACTAGGGGACTTGAGGACAGGAGGCTCTGATCGGTATTCTAATACACTGCACTATATGCGTAGTGCAGTGTATTAGAGCTGTCAGCTACTCACTGACAGCAAGCATTGTGGGCCCTGACTTTGTCAGGACCCACTAGGCTTCCGTTGATGGCATAGCCGGATGCCATTGTTATGCGTCCGGTTGCCATAGCCACCATCGCCAGCCGCTATAATGTAGCGGGCCGTCGATGGTGGTTTAACCCCTAAAAAGCCGTGATCGCTATTGAACGCGGCTTTTAAGGGGTTAATCAGCGGAGACACAGCGATCGGTCCCTGCTGAATGAGCTGCGGCAACTGCTGTATGAGACAGCAGCTGTCACAGCTCCTGCATGTGTCGGGAAGACGGCCGAAATGGCCGTTACTCCCGTGACGTACTATTAGGTCATGGAGCGCGAACGATACAGCTACCATAACCTAATAGTATGTCCAGGAGTGGGAAGGGTTTAAAGGATCTATTAATTAAAGTAAGTGCATTGGTCCATTCAGCATCAGTAAAGGAGGTGCCAAAGTCTCGTTCCCATAGACTAAAAGGGTATGTCTTCTGAAAAAGATTATGCGTAACAAATTGTAAATAGGCTTGAGGCCTCTGGTGCCTGTTTGAAACATATTAAATATTGGAGAGTTATGTCTGACCAAAGTAATATGGTTACTTGACAAAAAATTTCTAATTTGTAAAACCTTATAGAACTCACTTCGAGGGAGCGAAAAGTCAGCCGATAAATCTGTAAATGACCTGAGAAGGGTATCATCATATAAATCAGCCAATGAACAAATACCCTGTCTTAGCCACAAGTTAACATTTAAATTTAATTTAGCTAAGATCATTAGTTCCAATGGGACATATGATTTCGGCAAGCCCACTGTAGTTACTGAGTTCGCATGAAAAAAGGACCAACATAGTAGTGAGGACATAGTGAATAGAGAAATCTGGGTTGGTTACTTAATATTCCACAGGGGAGCTATCAACAATGCCTTCAAACTGGTCGGAGAAGCCAACGTATTCTCAATATGAACCCAAGGTTTATCAAGATCCAATATCCACCAATGTCTTAATTGTGAAACTTGGCAGGCTACAAAATAATCATACATATCTGGTATCCCCAAACCACTTTTCTACTTATCTTTAGTGAGTAATTTTATGAAATTCGCGGTTTACGGTTAGGCCATATGAACGAAGAAATAACCCGACGTGTGGATATAAAAAAGGATTTCGGTACCTCAATAGGAAGGGTCCTGAACAAGTATAGAAGTCTAGGCAGTAAAAGCATTTTAAACGCAGCTATTCTACCAATCCAGGAGACCTCAAATGCAGAAAGTAATTAGTAAATAATTAGCCGTATAGAGTTTTTTGTGTGAGACAGTTAAAGTGAGGCATAAGTATTGCATACCCTCTGTTTGCCAATCTAGAGGGAATCTACCCTTCAAAAGAGAAAGTTGATCAGAGGGTATATGTATAGGGAGTACTTGCAATTTTTGGGTGTTATGTTTGTAGCCTGAAATAGCCCCAAAATCATTAAGAATGTCAAGGGTTCTTGCTAATGACAATTCAGGAGCACTCAAGGTAAGTATCACATCATCCGCGTATAAAGAAACAACATGGGTACGGTCTCCAATCGTTATGCCTTGTATATGGATATCTTCCCGTATAGCTTGTGCAAGTGGTTCTATGGATAAAACAAAAATTAAAGGGGATAAAGGACACCCTTGACGAGTTCCATTGGTTATGGAAAACTCATCAGATAAAGAACCATTAGTAAATACACGTGCAGAAGGATCTGAAGATAGGGCTTGAATAGCTGTAAGTATGTGTCCTGAAAAACCCATTCGCTTCAGCACAGAAAAGGCGTATGTCCAGTTAATACGGTCAAAAGCCTTTTCAGCATCGAGCGAAAGTAAAACCGCAAGCTCATCATGGGAAGTTAGATAATGTATGATATTTAATACTCTCCTAGTATTTTACGTGGCTTGCCGACCTTTTATGAATCCAACCTGATCGTCCTTAACAAGAGTAAGTAAGAGTTGACCTAATCTAGAAGCTAACAGTTTGGCATAAATCTTTAAGTCCGCATTCAGCAGAGAAATAGGACAAAAGTTCTGGGGAATATCTGGGCTTTTTCCCGGTTTGGGTAGGGTGACTATTAAAGCGGATTGGTTTTCTTTGGGAAATTTGCCTGTAAGCATGGCATTATGGTACGTGTGTCATAGATATTCTATAAGGATATGTTGAAAAGATCTATAATATTCAATTGTTAACCCATCAGGGCCAGGGGATTTACCTAAGGGGAGTCCTTTAATTATATGGGAAATTTCTGCATCTGTTATAGGACAATTAAGGTAAGACACTTGTTCTAAGGTCAAATTAGGGAGATTAAGTGATTGCATAAACTTCTGAATAGTATCTTCTGTCACTAGAGGGGAGCTAGGATCATCTTTCAAATTATAAAGCGAGGAGTAATAATCCCTACATTTATTAGCAATGTCTTGTGAATTATACAACTTCCCAGTAGATCCCTTTTCCAATAGAAATGGAATCCTGGCTCTCGTATGTTAACGTTTAAGACGCGAGGCCAACAATTTGTCTGCCTTATTATTTTGGGAATAGTAATGGGAATTAGTCTTCATTACTTTCTTTTCGTAGTTGTGTAGTAAACACTCCCTTAATTGCTGTCTCATGGTTATGAGTTGTTCCGCATGTTCTGGTGTTTGTTGGGCTTTATTGAGAAGTTCTAGCTTTCTTATGTTTTCCGTAAGGGACAGAATCAATTGTGTCCTGTCCTTCCTGTCCCTATGACCAATCTTAATGAAAGTACCTCTTAGGAATGCTTTATGTACATTCCACAAAACGTCTGGAGCGTTTAATGTGAAAAATTCCTTAAATACACGTAGTTTTATGTGTGGAATGCTATAGAAGAAAAGTATGACAACGCCATAGATATGTATTTGGGGGATTATGTTGTTCTATTTGGAGCGTGATAGCTGCATGGTCTGACCATGTAATAGTTTCAATGGTAGATGATTTGGACAGAAATAATAAAGCCCTATCAACAAGAAACATATCCAATCTAGAATAGCTATTGTGTACTGTAGAAAAAAAGGAATAGTCTCTTTCTGTACTATGCAAAGCACGCCAGACATCATACGGTTCTTCCTTCCATAATCTTTCACCAAGTGTGCACGTTTGGCTCCTCACTCTGGAGGTAGTATCCATTTGTGTATCTGCAATAGTGTTAAAATCACCAAAAATAAGGAGTTTACCTTGATGCATTTCAGAGACAAGTTGTAGTAACTTTCGGAAAAAATGAAGTTGTCCCCTATTAGGAGCATATATCGACACCAACGTATATACAACATTATTAAGAGAGCAAACAAAAATTATGTAACAAACTGCGGTATCTATTTTTTCCAGTATAAGTTGGAATGCTACAGTGTTCTTAATGGCCAGGAGGACTCCTCTGGATTTAGAGGTAAAATGGGACTGATACAACACCGGGAAACCAGGGTGCTTAATCCTGAAGGCATCTTTCTGAACAATATGTGTTTCCTGAGTGCAAAATACATCGCACGCCAGAGCCCTGGCCTCTGCCCACATAAACGCCCTCTTTTGCGGGCTGTTCAGGCCCTTTACATTAAGGGATGCAATTTTTAATACCATTGGAATATATCAAGAAATGCATTAAAGGGTTTCGCAGAACATTACAATACCACATTGCAGAGATATATATGGAGAAAATAAGTATTAATGCATCATTCCACATAAAAACTAAAAAGAAAAAACAATAGAACATAGAAAACAACAAGCCGATCTACCAGCATTGAAAAATCTGTTAAACCATAACAGCCAGTGGCGGATCATCATTAGGGCGGTTCAGGCGACCGCCCGGGGCCTAAAGCTCCCAGGGGGCCCATGACCATCCGAACCCCCTCATGCCCAGTGGCGTCGCTAGCACCTGAGGGAGCCCCGGTGCCAGGACCGCACCTGCCATGAGGCGAGGGGAGCTTCGCTCCTACTTAGCAGCCGTGGTCTGTGCTGCTTTAGAAGCTCCCCCTCCAGCCCCCCTTCCCTGCTCTAAACATCTCTCCTGCTGCTAGCTATCGGGGACATGGGGGAGGGGAGACTGTCGGTGGGCTCTGTGTCGGGCTGTGAGCAGGAGAAGAGCTGCAGTGAAGTCTCACAAATATCCTACATAAAAGGTAAGTGCATGTGTGTTTACAATGTGTTTAATGTGCATATTCATGTGTGTTTAATGTGCATATTCATGTGTGTTTAATGTGCATATTCATGTGTGTTTAATGTGCATATTCATGTGTGTTTAATGTGCATTTTCATGTGTGTTTACAAGGTGTACTTTATGTGTATAATGTGCATACTCGTGTGTATAATGTGCATACTTTGTGTACTTTGTGTATAATGTGCATACTTTGTGTATAATGTGCATACTTTGTGTACTTTGTGTATAATGTGCATACTTTGTGTACTTTGTGTATAATGTGCGTACTTTGTGCATAATGTGCGTACTTTGTGTACTGTGCGTACTTTGTGTACTGTGCATACTTTGTGCATAATGTGCGTACTTTGTGTGTCTGTGATAGAGATAGAGTGTATATATACATACATATGTATAGTGTGTGTATGTGTATATATATATATATATATTTCATCAGCAATTCCGCAGAAACTAGCAAAAATTCCGCTACAGAAAAAAAGCACAATTTCCTGTGGTTTTTACTGCAGTAAGTGGCGCGTATTTTGCTGCGTTTTTCTCAGTGTTGGGAGATGGTGACGTCTCCTCTGAAAAAATGCAGCAATTCTGTCCACTTTCCGCAGCAGGAATTGACATGCTGCAGTACGAGAAATACGCACCGCAGGACAAAATGTCTGGTCGGAAATTTTACGCAGCGCCTGGATGAGATTTGGTAAATCTCACTCACTTTGCTGCTACCGTATTCTGTGTATTTTCTGGGTGGAAAATACGCAGCAATTCCGTTAAGTGTGGACAAGCCCTAATACAGTAGCAGCAGAGTAGATTAGATGTGAACAATTCTCATCACACGCTGCGTAAATGATAAGTCAGGGAAAAAAAAGCTCAGAAATTGACCTGCGGTGCGGTTTTGTATTCCGCAGCATGTCCATTGTATTTGCGTAAACGCTGCTCATTTGTTTCGGGTTTTCCCCATTTAACTCAATGGGGAGGTAAAACCTGCAACAGATAGCAGATGTCATGTAACGCAATTTAAGAATCAAAATCTTATACTTGCCCAGAATTCTGTTTCTTCGTCTGGGCCGGCCTCCTGGGACGACGTTTCACCAAATGTGACTGCTGCAGCCAATCACAGGCTGCAGCAGTCATATGGGATAAAATGTCATCCCAGGGCTGCAGCGACGCTGTGTAGCACTATATACAAGGGTGGGGGAGCGCTGTGTGGCACTATATACAAGGGGGGGAGCGCTGTGTGGCACTATATACAAGGGGGGAGCGCTGTGTGGCTCTATCTATAGGTGGCTGTGTGATGCTATCTATAGGGGGCTGTGTGACGCTCTCTACAGGGGGTTGTGTGTGTGGCGCTATCTACAGGGGTGTGTGTGTGTGGCTTTATCTACAGGGGGGTGTGTGTGTGGCCACTTGTATAATATCTTATGGTCTCGGAGAGTTGAAGAAATGGGGGACAGTTGACAACGAAGCTGTAAAGTAGTAGAGGAGAGATCAATGTATAAAGAAACCATCTGATAAGGTTCCGGCAAATGACTCATCTTTCTGGCGGCATACATCAGGGTTTCTTTAGTTTGAAATAAGTGGATACGGGCCAAAACATCTCTGGGAATATGGTCTTCCAAATGTTTAGGTCGTGGCACCCTGTGTGCTCTATGATCAAGTCCTACGAAGTGCAGTCGGGCAGCAGGCACTTCATAAGGGATTGTAGATATTTTGCAAGGGTTTGTGGCACGGCATTTTCAGGAAACCCTCTAAACTTCACATTATCACGCTTCAATCTGTCTTCCATATCAGCTACTTTAGATCTAAGTTGTTGCAGTTCCGATTCAAGGCCTTAGTGAGCATATATGAAATCATTATGTGAAGTGGCAAAGTATCCCATCTTTGTTTCCACGTGGTGGTTAACACATTGCTCAACCTCTTGCAGAGATGTGTTAATAGGTTGTAGGAGATTAGCGAATCTTGCTTGTAAAGAATGGTGTAATGCCAGCAGCATCTGTTTCATAGTAGCTTCCGTGACAGACATATTGGAAGCAGGCAATTCATCAAACCCATCAGTGAAATTAGTGGCACTAGAAAGCAGCGGTGAAGGTGGGTCTCTCACCTCTTGCAGTGTGGTGTCTTGCAATAGTAGCCTCTGTCTCTGTTTCGCAGGACTGCGCTGCTGCGGAGATGAAGAAGCAGACGGGGACGCACCCTATGACTGGCAACGGACGAGGTCCCGCTGCTCTGAGGTAAGTCGTTCTTCACCAAATTGAAGTCGGGTAGAGTCACGCTGTAAAGGCTGGCGCTATATAAGTAACTTAAATAAATAAATAAAGGCGATACTGACGTATTCGTTCTTGGAGGTAAAGATGTACTTCTCCGGATATGCGAGGCATCATCACTCCTCTCCGAGATCCCCAATGCTGGTTCAGATGTGAGAGATTCTGCATGTGAGTCCTCCTCAGCACCATCTTAGTCTTGGCTCGAAGCCTGAGGGAAGAAGAAATCTAGGAGTTTCTTCGTTTTTTTCAGAGGTTTTTTCCTTAGACAGGGGAGAGTCTAGATATTCAAGCTGTTCCTGTTCAAGCCTAGGGAGATCAATGGAGGACAAAAAAGCCTGCAGCTCCATATATGTATAAGAGGCTTGTAAAAAATCCTTGAACAATTCAAAGAATTCTAAGGCAATATCTTCTGTATCGTTCAGATTTACTCCTGTTTTCCCACAAATTGCATCTATCGGGACTCTTCTTTTTAATTATTAATAATGGAAGCCAGCAACTTAGCTGACTTCCCCTCTTTAAAGAAACTATCTTTAGCTTTATTGAAATTAAATTGATCAGCTTGCTGATATGGAGTATTCTCATGTCGCTTCTGTTAAAAAAAAGCCAATACTGTATATTATGATCAGAAGGATGATTTATGCGTGTATATATATATATATATATATATATATATATATATATATATATGCTGAATAAAGGACAATTAGATAGATCAGAAACATTCATGTAACCATTTACATCCAAAGAAAGGCAGGCATGTCAAGCCTGTCGGAACGGCATGAATATTAAGTACATGAAAGAGCCAAGGTACGGCCGGTAAGATAGAATAAACAGTGAGCATGTAGGAGATCCGCAATAGATTTCAATATACTCATCTGTTGTATGTTCGTCAGTCCAGAGTCAATCTAGTATCACTCTCGGAATTTAGTGCAATTAGATAGCAACATCCGACCTTAGTTTGGTTTTCCTGGTTCCAACAAAAAGCTTCAGATTGTGGGGGCGTGGCTTGGCAGCCGACGGAGATGGCAGCTTAATCACTGAGCTCTGGCACATAGCGACGAAATAAGCGACACACAGCCCTACATTTTTCCACCATCGGGTCGGAACACCTAACCCACTTACCCTACACCATGGTGAGGGGGAAAAAATCATTGAAGGCGACGGGAATCAGCCTGGAATCCTATTTTGAACGGGCCCGCGGCAGAGATGGTGGAGAGGCGCGTTCCAAACCCCGCTCACAGGGGACTCGAGAGGACTTCGTGGAGAACCCGCCGGAACCAGTTGCGGCACAGATACATTCTGAAACCGATGCATCATGTAGTTCTCGTGCAGAGAGCCCTCAGAACGCACCAGCGGGATGGCGTGAAAAGGCGCGAATCAGAGATGAGGAGACCAAGATGGCGGACTCCTCCCCAGGCCGCATGAGAACATCGCCACGATCTCCCTCTGGCAGTCCTACCACCCAGACCTTGCGGGGGATAGAAGCCACTGATACAAGGGTGAGTGAGGTTCATTCCTCAGACCAAACGCCTGACTTGCATAACGACGGCACTGACTTGTTTGATACTGTACACACCTCTGACTCCCCTGCATCAGCTCACACACTAAAAGAAATGCTTCTTATTCTCAGAAACTCCATACACTCAGGCTTTACTCAGCTATCACTACCGCTGCAGACCTCAGTTCGTGATCTGGAAGGTCGTGTACAACATATTGAGACAAAGATGGGGGATTATGCCTCTTCACACAACCGCGTCATTGACGCACATAATGCGCTGGCTGATGAATTTGAGGAACTCAAAGCTAAAATGGCTGACATTGAAGACAGATCCCGTCGCAACAATGTGAAATTTAGGGGGATCCCTGAGTCTGTTACGCAAGGGGACTTATCACAATATCTCAAAGATCTTATCAAGTCCCTCATTCCATCTTGTACTTCCACTGATTTAACTATCGACAGAGCCCACAGGCTCCCGAAGCCAAAACACCTGGCAGAAAATATCCCGAGAGATGTTATTGCTAGACTCCACTTCTTTCACATCAAGGAACAACTGATGGATGGGGCTCGTCGCTGCAAAGTGTTGCCAGACCCATTCCGCACTGTGAATTTATTTACCGACCTCTCGGCAGTCACACCAAGGCAGCGCAGACTGCTTACTCCGATAACGCTGGCATTGAGGAATGCGAAGATACTATACAGATGGGGCTTCCCGGTAAAAATCCTTATCAATAGAGAAGGCACTACTCATGTTATAAAGTCAGTGGAGGAAGGGAAGCATTTGCTGAGTCAGTGGAGTGTACAAGTGGATATACAACCCCAAGATGACACACCGCCTCAACACTTACAGAAGGAATGGATGATGGCACCCTCCAGGAAAAAACCAAGACCCTGAAGGCTTTGCGTTTCAATGTGCTTCATTGGACACGTTCAGATTTAAGTCGGCTTCAGACCGGACTTTCACCCCACTGGTAAACCAATACAATGGTGTTGGATAATTCACCCTTGTGCAATTTCTTTACCGAAACTGCTTGTTTACTGTTTGATATGTTTTTGTTATTTTGTTCTTTATCTTTCTGTTTGCTCCCAGGTTATATGCTCACACACTGTGTAACTGGTGCACTGCTTTCATACACTACAGAGTCACTATGGTATTACACTTTACACTAAATGTAAAAGGACTGAATTGTCCGCAAAAACACGCATTCCTTTGGAAAGAAGCGCTGGCCCTGCACTCTGATGTGCTTTGCGCTCAGGAAACGCATATTATTGGGAAGGACGTCCATAGATTAAAACACCGCCTATTCCCCACTATCTACCAAGCCCACGACACCCGTAACAGAAGGGGGGTGATGATTGATATCCGTAACTCCATAGCGTTCCAAATGATCTCTGAAACGGTTGACACCAAAGGAAGGTTTCTGATCCTAGTCTGCTCTCTGAATAATGTTAAGTACACAATAGTAAATCTATATGCCCCGAATTCGGGATCAGTGAAATTCCTCCATAAAATGTCTAGGATTTTAGCCAAGGTGAAACAGGGGAAACTATTACTCAGCGGGGATTTTAATAATATTGTAGATGACCAATTAGATACCACTAACGTGAACAGGTCACGTTCTGCTACCCTCTCCGCTTTCATTCATAAGGAGGAGTGGTATGATGTCTGGAGAGCCCAACATGGGTCAGAGAGAGACTACACTTTCTTTTCTAATGTTTACCGCTCGTATTCCCGTATTGACATGTTTCTGTTGGACAGACACCTTCTATTTCAAGCTAAAACGTCCACAATTGAACTTATTAAATGGTCGGATCATAGGGCTATTACTCTCACTATTGAAGAGCAATTCAATGAAGACACTAATAGGCTTTGGAGAAATAACACTTACATCTTGGGGCACTCCACTTATAAGAAAGAGATTGAGAGGGAATTGAACGAATACTTCCATTTCAATGCTTCCTCAGTAGAGGATCCATATATCATGTGGAATGCACATAAGGCAGTTCTGAGGGGTGTTCTGATTAGAATAAGTCATAGAGATAGAAAACAGAGAGAGAAAAAAATATCTGAGACACTTGCAGAGATTCAAACTCTAGAAACTCTAAACAAAGCTAAACCCACCCAAACCCAGTCCTTAGCTCTAACTACCTTGAGGAACCGCTTGAAAGGCCTTTTGATACTCGACTACGAGAAAGCATTAAAGAAAACCAAAGCCACATTTTATTCCCAAAATAACAAAGCGGGTAAGCTCTTAGCTCATAGGCTTAAAGTGCAACATAGCAAAGCCAAAATCCCCTATCTGAAAGATCCCTCCTCGTCCGCAAAAAATTTAGATCCTCGAGCGATAGCAAATAAATTTACAGATTATTACGCAGGCTTTTACAATCTAGAAGACAACTCCTCTCAAACTCAAAATTTTCAGACTCTTTTTAACGCATTCATGGAACACATCTCTCTACCTTCTCTTACATCTGAGCAATTAACGTCTCTTAACAAGCCCATCTCCTCTCAGGAGATAGCTGATATTATCGCCTCCCTACCAAATGGGAAAGCGCCTGGGCCAGATGGCCTTTCAAATGATGCTATGATGGTTCTTGATGTATGTCAATGTATCTTATTTTTTATCTTATTAGATGAGATATTTCTGTCTGTATGTTGTTATATACAAAACACAATAAAAACCTTTGTTATAAAAAAAAAAAAAAAGCTTCAGATTGTATAAGGAGTGAATTTCTCCCCTCTTTTCTCGTCCGTGACGAAGTGGGTTAGTTCCCAGGTACAGGTAAGTGGGAAATTGTTGTAACATGCATGCAAGGTACTTGCTTCAGGTTGTAGAGCCGCGGGTTAATATCCTTTTAGGACTAAGTCCCGTTCCTCATAAATAGTAGAGGTTAGTTCTCTTAATTTCAGGAGCAAGGTTGTAAAATGCCAGCCAGTAGAGTGCATAACAAACCAAGCGTGGTTTTTTGTCATGGAGCTACAAGCAACCACGCCCGTAGAAAACGGTGTGATGGCGTCTCTTACCACCGTACATGCGTCTTATGCGTTTCATCCCAGCTGGGACTTCATCAGAGACAGAGAATCATATTCACAGAAGTACCTGTTTATATAACACAGGCATTTAATGATTGCCTATTTTAATATCCCAATCTGTTATACACAAAAATATTGGGAATACACTTTAAATCAAGGTTAGAATGAATGTACAATACGTGTTAACCTAATTAGAGAAGAGTAATCATTATGAAAAAAAGTTTTTTGCGTTGAATATTATGACCAAGATTACTATAGAACAAATAAGGCACATAATAGTCCTCATTACATATATAACTTCGATAAAGATACTAATATCGTATTCCATGAAGTGAGGCATCACTCTCCCTAGGACAAGCAAAAATATGAATAAAGAAATTAATAGGATAAAATAAAATAAATTTAAAAAACTAAGAAAGATAGATAAAAATAAAAAATAAATAAAAAATATATGGAAAAGAAAAAAAGGGAAGAAGGAATAAAAAAGAATAAAAAAGAATAAAAAAGAAAAAAATAAGAAAAATAAGTTCCCAGGACATATTGCATATAACGATATTCTGTTTTATTATGGACTACAGAATTAGATATTCATCAATTTAATCAAAATCCTCCTATGTGTTGTAAGCCTCATAGAAATTATGGAATCTCTATTTCATATAAGACGAAAGAGGAGCAAAAGAGAAGAATGCCCACAAATAGATCAATCAGAGGATCACCAATTAATCAAACATGATCTAGACATAACGATTCCAAGAAGTAATTTGAAGGAAAGGATAGAAATGTATCCAAATATGGTTACCAGGCGGACCCGCAAATAATCCGAAGCATCTAAAGAAGATGAATAAATATACTATATAAGCCGACCGAAGAAAAGACAAATCAAGTTTAAATCTTCTCTATTTGAATCTATGAATAGAGTAATTTATTAGATATGAACAAGGATGAGGGGGTGCAAGACCGCTTGGTCGCTGGTAAACAGCCAACGAAGCGGATATCGGATCCACCCATCCATATGCCAATACAATTATAGACAGTAATTAGAGGACAAGATAGAGTGTACTTAGAAATAACTTCCAAAAAACTGCTCTAGAGGGCAGGGAGCGAGTCAAGGGCCAAAAAATTACCATCGACCGGGTCCCCACCCTCCTGAGCAGATATCCAAGAAAAACTCAGCGTATTTCATGAGGAAGGAAGGATTCATTGGCTTTTTGATGTGCTTAATATTCATGCCATTCCGACAGGCTTGACATGCCTGCCTTTCTCTGGTTGTAAATGGTTACATGTATTTTTCAGATCTATCTAATTGTACTTTATTCAGCATAGATAGATAGATAGATAGATAGATAGATAGATAGATAGATAGATAGATAGATAGATAGATAGATAGATAGATAGATAGATAGATAGATAGATAGATAGATAGATTTTTCAAGTGATCACATTTTTTTCATCCAATGATCGTAGCAAATTTTTCTGTCCGGTTATTATATTAACCGGCTATATTCTCACAACTTGATATTATATATGTCTCTATATATGTATACAGTATATATATATATATATATATATATATATATATATATATATACATATACATACAATAGATCCAGAGATAGGAGCAGAAACGATAGTGTCGATAGCCAGAAACGGTTGGTGCTAGCTTCAAATATCAAGGAGTGACGTGCTCCTCATACATATATCCAAGAAAAGAGACTGGAAGAAGCACTCAGCAAAAAAAGTATGAGTTTATTCACCCAACACAGCAACGTTTCACTTCCTCCATGGAAGCATTTTCAAGCAATCAATAAAAACCACACATTGACATATATAGACAGAGCCACAGCTCAATTAACAGGTGTTATGTATCGTAGCAATTATACAATGTATCAAAAAATACGATATATTATAGTAGTGTAACAGAGCACATAGTGCAAAAGCGTATGAGTCAATCACTGACATTTAAATGTAAACAATCACAACTTTAACAAGTGAAATATGAGGGAATATAGTTGTGAAACATATTAATTACATATTAATCGGCAATCACAATACAATACACAGAAGCTGGCACTCACCAATCTGGATGAACAAGGAAAATCTGTCCACCAGATGTCAATAGCAAAAATAATTTTTTCGGCGCCATCATCGCCGTATTGCGCATGCCCCAGCACTCGCCGTCTATTGGCTGATGCTAACACGTGTATCTTAAGATGCTATGACGATGCACTCAGGTGCAGCCACTGACCCGACTCCGTCATCATAGAGGGACTGAAGTCCCGCGCAGACGCATTGTGGTGCAAAGCTTTAAGCCACGCCATAGTGCAGATTCCTTGTGTCTGCCTTCATTTTATGCGGTCGACCGCCTGCAGAATAGAGGATCGGGTTTGCTGTCAGATCTGCAGGAAGTCCCTAAAAGCAGAATCAACTACAGGCACTTTGGATGTAATGGACACTGGAAAAGGAATTTGTGGGTGTTGGCCGTAGACGATGAAGAACGGTGTGGTTCTTGTGGACTCACTTGTATGGTTATTATCGGCGAAAGGAAGAAGCTGCACCCAGTCATCATGCTTTCTGGAGATGAAGTGTCGTAGGTAAATCACCATAATCTGATTGATCCTCTCGACTTGACCATTGGACTGGGAATGGTAGGCTGAGGAAAAGTCCAACTTTACATCAAGTAGTTTAGAGAGGGCTCTCCAGAACCTTGAGGTGAACTGAACCCCCCGATCAGACATGATATGCCGAGGTAAGCCGTGCAGGCGGAAGATGTGTTGGATGAAGAGGTTGGCCAGTCAAGAAGCAGAAGGTAGACCGGTCAGCGGAATGAAATGAGCCATATTCGAAAATCGGTCCACCACCACCCAGACTGTACTGCATCCAGCAGAGGGAGGCAGGTCCGTAACAAAGTCCATTGCTATATGCTGCAAGAGAGCATTGGGCACAGGCAGCGGCTGGAGCAGGCCTGCAGGTTTGGAGTGAGCAACCTTGTTAACCGTGCACACCGTGGAGGACAAAACAAAGTCCATGATGTCTGTGGACAGTGTGGGCCACCAGAAATGATGGGCAATTAGGTCTCGGGTCTTACGGGTACCCGCGTGACCTGCCTGTCCGGAGCTGTGTCCCCAGCGGAGGATTCTCTCTCTCTCTGCCAGGCGCACAAAATTCCTCCCAGGAGGAATGTCTCCAACTTGCAGAGGGTAAACAGAGATAAAGCAGGATGAATCAATAATATTTTGTGGAGACTCCATGGTGTCTTCTGTCTCAAACGACCTGGATAAGGTATCGGCCCTCACATTCTTGTCAGCCGGGCGGTAGTGGAGCTCAAATTGGAACCGAGCCATGAACAGCGATCACCTGACTTGACGGGGGTTTAGTCATTGAGCCGTCTGGAGATAGGTGAGGTTCATGTGGCCTTTAAAAATCAGGATGGGATGAGTTGCACCCTCTAGTAGATGTCTCCATTCCTCCAGAGCCAACTTGATGGCCAGTAACTCCCGATCCCCAATCGAGTAGTTGCGCTCTGCGGAAGATAAAAGTTTAGAGTAATAGCCACATAGCACTGCCTTGCCTTTGGGACTTCTCTGGAACAGAAGTGCGCCAGCACCAACCGAGGAGGCGTCCACTCCAACAAAAACTGTCGAGATACATCAGGATGATGGAGGGTAGGGGCTGATGTGAAGGCACTCTTTAGGCTGTTAAATGCGGATTCAGCCCCTGGAGTCCACACCTTGGCGTTCATGCCTTTCTTGGTGAGGGTAGAGATGGGAGCTGTCAGTGAGGAGAAGCTTAGGATGAACTGCCGGTAGAAATTGGCGATTCCCAAAAAATACTGTATGGACCTTAAGCCTTGAGGACCTGGTCATTCCAGAACTGCCTTTAATTTCTTTGAGACCTTGGTCCGAGATTATGTAGCCCAGGAAGGGTAGATAATTCCTCTCAGACATGCACTTCTACAGCTTGGCATACAGGCGATTCTCCCTCAATCGCAGCAGAACTTGACGGACATGTCTCTGATAAGTCAACGGGTCTCGGGAAAAAATTAAGATCAAGATAGACCACAATACAAACATAGAGGAGATCATGGAAGATGTCATTGACAAATTCTTGGAAGACCGCGGGAGCGTTACACAGACCGAAGGGCATCACCAGATATTCATACAGTCTGTCTCGGGTGTTAAATGCTGTCTTCCATTCGTCACCCCGGCAAATCTGGATTAGGTTGTAAGTCCTACGAAGGTCTAGTTTAGAAAAAATCTTGGCTCCCCCCCGTATGCAGTCAAAAAGTTCTGAAATCAATGGCAACGGATATCTATTTTTTTTTTTAAATTCTCCTTTTATTGAATAGTTTTAACATTCAAAATAAAACAGGCTATTTGTGTAGAATAGCAAATACAAGCATTAAAGGTATATGCGTATGGTATGCATTAAATAGTACAGTCACTACACATGGAATCTTATCATGAAGGCATTCAATGAGCGAATATTACAACAGAAAACAAAGAACTATATACACACAGTTCCAGAAATCGATTAATCACATATAACCTAATGGGTGGGGAGGTGAGGGGATGGGAGGATAATAAGGGTTAAGGGAAAGGTGATGAAGGGTGAAAATCCTTTGGGAATTTGTAATACAAATGAAATAGTTAGCAATCCACATTCAACACAGTCCACAGTTAACACAAGGAGCCTCTATGTTCCCTCCAGACTGACCAGGTGGCAGTGAACACATTGTGTCTTCTATCTGCCTAACTAGATAATTCCTCCAATCTATAAATGTTGTCTACGGATATCTATTTTGGACCATGAACTGGTTGAGATCCCGGTAGTCGATGCAGGGTCGCAGAGATCCGTCCTTCTTTTTGACAAAGAAGAACCTGGCTCTGGCCAGGGCGGAGGACTTCTGTATGAATCCCCTCTCCAAATTCTCCTTAATATAGGCCGACATCAACTGAGTCATTGGCAAAGAGAGAGGGTATACCCTACCACGAGGAAGGGACACATCAGGAACCAGCTCAATAGGGCAGTCATACGCCCGGTGTGGAGGCAGCGTCTCTGCCTCCTTCTTGCTGAAGACATCCGAGAACAGAGAGTGATGGCCTTGGGTAGAACAAGAAACGAGATGAGCTCGGAATGAAGGGCTCCCACTTGGAGCCTCAGCAGTTTGGTCACGGCTACAATCGTGTCTGGCAGAAGTAGTCCATTCACCAAGGCGACGATCAATGGCCTCTCCAGGGAGGTTGTAGGCAACTGGAGGAGATCCACTAGGTCTTTGTGGATAAAACTGGCTGCGAACCCAGAGTCAAGATAGGCAGAGACCCGGTGGTTCTTCTCGCCGGACATTATAGTCACAGGGATGGACAGTTTAGAAGAGAGTTCTCTATCCAGTGCTGTATCACCTAGGGTTGTCTCCCCAACCAAACCGAGGCATTGGAGTTTTTTGGCTTCTGAGGACACAGACGCACAACATGGCCTCCGATTCCGCAATAAAGGCAATGTCCCGAAATGTGTCTGCGCTGTTTCTCCTGAACGGATAACTTAAGCCGGTCCACCTGCATAGGCTACTCAGGTGGACAACCTGGTGAGGGTAACATAGACTGCTGGAAAGTGGGGGCCAGCCTAGAGAGTTTTCTCTCCCGACGAATCTCTTGGGATCGTTCCCGGAGCCTCATATCAACCCGGATGGCAAGCAAAATTAGGTCTTCCAGGGTAGATGGCAGCTAGTTCATCTTTGATCTCGGATGACAATCCCTGCCAGAATGTAGCCACCAGGGCCTCTTTGTTCCAAGACAGCTCATCTGCCAGGGTACGGAACTGAATGGCGTACTCGCCCACGGAGGGGTCTCCCTGGCGAAGGTTCAGCAGGGAGGCTGCTGCCGACGAGACTCATCCAGGCTCTTCAAACACAGTACGAAATTTCCGCAGGAACCCCTGGAAGTCACGGGTCTCTGATCCTTGTTGTTCCCAGATAGGGTTCGCCCATGCTAGGGCCTTGCTAATTAGCAGAGAAATAATGAAGGCGATCCTGGCGCCATCAGACGGGAATGCTCTGGGATGTAGATAGAAGTGGATCTGGCACTGATTGAGGAATCCCCTGCAGGTACTCGCTTCTCCCTTGTAACGATGCGGTAGTGGTAGAGAGAATCGGGGATCAGCACTGGTTCTGACAGGAGGTGTAGCAGGAGGGTCAGCCGGAAAACAAGAGCTGCGGAGACTGCCGCTTGCGCATCTAACCGCTGTGCAATGGAATTCACTGCCAGGAGGAGTTGGTCCTGTCGTGAACTAAGGTCTCGCAGATCTGCTAGCATGGCTTGAGATGCCGACATGGTCTTTGGTTGACCAGCGGGGTCCATGGACTGACGGTACTGTCACGATTGGTGCGTGGACCCACTGGGCCATACTGCTGTAGCGGGATCGCAGCCGGCCAACGGGATACCAAGTCACAGTCTATAGTTCGGATAAGGCTACCTGAGGTAACTTCAGACAGTAGCGATGGTAGGCTCGGATAGGACCTTGGCAGCAGGCAGACACCAGGCGCGGTGTAACATGGAAGGCATAGTATACAACACAACAACTGCTACTCTTTATGGCACAGGAACAAGGTAGCACGTGATACAAGATACAGGTAGCAGGAACGGGAACACTTTGAACTGGAAAACACTAAGGGACCATTTGCAAAGAGTAACATGGGTAACACAACACCGCTCAGGCAATGAAGGAAGGGGCAGGGCCTTTCTTATAGTCCAGGGTGATCATGAGCTAATTTGGTATACAATTCAGGTGCACACGCTTGTGCCCGGCCTTACAGGGGACACAGCAGAGTGAAGCGGAGGTGAGCACTGGCGTCTCCTGAAGAGGAGATGCGGGCCAGCAGTCACTGATCCATGGCTACGGCCGTCAGGGGGTGAGTAATCCCAACGATCCGCGGCCATGTGTGTCACAGAAACCTTATGGATGGAATTACAAAGGGAGGTAAGCACTGAAAAAAATAATTGTTGGTGCAATTTATAGACCCGACAACATAAAAAAAAGGGCTGGAAGGTCAGCTGCACAAACAAACAGAGCGGGATGCACAGGCTGGTACAGGGGTGAGAATGGAAGATTGTAATTACCCAAATATTGATGGGGTCATGGTTCTGCTTCATCTGCAAAGTGGAGAAAATTCCTCAACTTGTTGCAGGATAATTTTATGTATAGTTTGTTGGATCTGGTAATTTGTAACAATACAGAGCTTGTTGGGAATGTCCCTGTCCATGAAAAGCTTGGTAACAATGATCACAATATAATTTCATTTTACCTAAACTTTAAAATAACAAACACAGGCTGGGAGAGCAAAAACATTTAATTTTAAAAAGGCAATTTCCCGAGCTTAAGGGCTGCACTTCAGTGAAAATATTTAGTCAGAACCCCTTAGTGACCAGCCTATTTTAGCAATTAATAGCTAAGCAATTTTTGTCATTTTTTTGGGCACAATTTTGGGGTACATATAATTTTTTGATTAACTTTTATTAACTTTTTTTGTGGGGGAATAGAAAAAAACAGCAATTCCGCCATTGTTCTATCCGTTTTAAATTTACGCTGTTCACCCTGCAACGTAAATAACATGTTATTTTTTTGGGGGGTCGGTACAATTATTGCGATACCACATATGTATAGGTTTTTTATGTTTTACTACTTTTGCAAAATTAAAACTCTTTTGTACTAAAATTATTTGTTTTTGCATTGCCACTTTCCAAGGGCCATAACTTTTGTATTTTTCGTTGATGTCGTCATATGAGGGCTTGTTTTTTGCAAGACAAGTTGTCGTTTTACAGTTGTACTAATTTGGAAGTACATTGGACTTATTGATTTACTTTTATTATTATTTTTTTGGAGGGCAATGGAAAAAAATAGCAATTCTGCCGTAATCTTTTACTTTTTCTTTTTATGGTGTTCACCTTGCGGTTCAATAACATGTTGACTTTATTTTTCAGGTCATTACAATCGCGACAATACCATATATGTATATGTACTTTTATTTACTTTTTACACTTTTATTAAATGAAACCCCTTTTTTATGGAAGAAAATGGTTTTATTTGATATATATATGTTTACTGTACACCTTTATTAATAATTTTTATTTCAAATTAATAAATTCACTGTTAAAAGAGCAATAAATGACAAATAAATGCATTTAAAAAATATAAAGCTGAGGGGTCAGCTTTTGACTTTGAAATTTACAAAAAAGATTTAAAAAGGTTATAAAATCAGCTAAAATACAAAATTTAAGGTAGGTTGATAAAAAAAAAGCAAAACAATTACCAAAAAATAATTTCATTATGTTAATATTAGAGATGAGCGAACCGGGACAACCGAACCCGGTTTTGGTCCGAACTTCTGGAAAAGTTCGGTTCGCAGCGAATCCGAACTTCACCGGGTTCGGCCGAACCCGTTTTGACCGAACCCGGCTACATTTTGGCGCCTGCCACATGTTACATCTAAAATGGAGGATTTCACAAGATCACCTGACATCAGGCTACCCCATAATGCCTTGCAAACGGCTCTCCCAGCCAATCGGGAGGCAGCATAGGGGCGGGCTCAAGCCTGCAATAAAAGTCTATGCATGGAGCTCAGCGCCCATTTTACATACAGGAGCTGTAGGAATAGCATCTCTGTGCAGTAAGGGAAAGCTTTAGGAATCTAAAAGGCAGGAATCCAGCAATCGAAGGGGCTCATCCACTACTCAATACTCAGCCAGTGTGTGAATACGCTTTTATAAGGGGCTCATCCCCATTGCATCCAACTTGCAATACAGGCAGGCTTTGTAGTACTAAAACGCCCAGCATTCCCTGAGTGCACTGCAGCGTGGCTGATAGAAATTCTCATTCATTGCCATTTGCCAAGCCAGTGTCAGTGTGTGAATACGCTTTTAGAAGGGGCTCATCCCCGGCCGTTAACATAACAAACAAATAACAATACAACTTGCAATACAGGCAACCTTTGTAGTAGACGTAGTACTACAACGCCCAGCATTCCCTGAGTGCACTGCGGCGTGGCTGATAGAAATTCTCATTCATTGCCATTTGCCAAGCCAGTGTCAGTGAGTGAGTACGCTTTTAGAAGGGGCTCATCCCCGGCCGTTAACATAACAAACAAATAACAATACAACTTGCAATACAGGCAGCCTTTGTAGTAGTGGTAGTAGTACTAGAAGGCCCAGCATTCCCTGAGTGCACTGCGGCGTGGCTGATAGAAATTCTCATTCATTGCCATTTGCCAAGCCAGTGTCAGTGTGTGAATACGCTTTTAGAAAGGGCTCATCCCCGGCCGTTAACATAACAAACAAATAACAATACAACTTGCAATACAGGCAGCCTTTGTAGTAGACGTAGTAGTACTACAAGGCCCAGCATTCCCTGAGTGCACTGCGGCATGGCTGATAGAAATTCTCATTCATTGCCATTTGCCAAGCCAGTGTCAGTGTGAATACGCTTTTAGAAGGGGCTCATCCACCAGGTTTTAATTCAACTTGCTGCACTCCAGCAGTGAAATGTCTGGGAAAAAAAAAGGTTGTGAAAGGACGGGGTAGAGGAAAAAACACCCATGCCGTCTCCTCTTCCAGTCCAAATGTTGGATCTGTTGGTGCCAGACCCAGCACCAGCATTTGTGGCACAAGACATGTGCCCAGTTCTACTAGTAGCAGCTGCCATGTGCCTGCTGGTAGTAGTAGCAGTATCAGCAAGCTAGACTTGTCCATCTCCTCCGGTGGGCGGGTTACTTTGGACAATACGGCCATTGTGGACTGGTTGGCTGGCTCGCGGTCATCTCAGCAGGAAGACTCTGACGATCTGGCTTCAAGCCAGGTTTCGTTGGATTTGAAGATCCTCTACAGTTCCTTGGCACAGTGACAGTAGTAATATAGGTATTTCTAGCGTTTCCATTCCATCATCTATGTCTTCGCTCTCCCTTCCTAGCGGGAATCCATCTTTCCTGAGAGTCCTAAGAGACTGCGAAGGAAGATACTGAACAACATAGTGATGATAATGATTTGTTTTCCGCGAGTCAGCCAACGGAGTGTGTTGCGGCGGTGGGGGAGGTGGAAGCGGTGTCCGAGACGCATAGCTGCGGTAGTGGGGGTCTTGGTGGTGGTAGCCGTGGTGGCAGACGTAGAAATGAGGGGGGCATGGAGCCCGCCATGATGTCACATCACATTCACAACACAGTGACAGAAGTGGCGGGGATGATGAGGAAGGCTATGATGATGGTGTTGTTTTAGACAGGACGTGGGAACCAGGTGACGAGGTGATGACGGCGTCAGAGGAGGAGGGTAGTAGTGGCGGCACTGGCCGTCATAAACAGACAAGCCGAGGTAGGGGCAGAAGTCAATCTGCAAAACGTTGCAGCGGTAGGGTCAGCTCAGGAGCCTGTGACGGCGACACTGATGCTGGTGTAGGCTCCAGAGAAAAGCCTGCCAGACAAGGGGCAAGCTCGGGTGGTGGTGGTGGTGGACGTGGTACTACCACTTTACGGTACTCTGCCGTGTGGCAATTTTTCTGTACCTTCCCGGAGAACGAAAACATGGCACAGTGCCATATCTGCAAGCAGAAAGTAAGGCGTGGGCAGGGCAGCAATGTAGGAACTACCGCTCTACGTAAACACATGGAGCGGCATCACAAGGCCATGTGGGACAATCGACATGCCCCACCATCATCATGTACATCTAATGAAGACCCCTCTGCAGCTGCTGCTGCTGCTCCGAGTCCCTGTCATCTAAGTAGTAGCCAGGCCTTATCCACCATGTCATTGTCATCATCATCATCACTGTCATCTAGTGCTCCTCCTACGTCCTGTCAGTTATCCATTACGGAATCGTTGTCCAATAAGCAACAATATATACCCAGTCATCCACTTGTCGTGCGGCTTAATTCACACCTGGCTAAGTTGTTGGTGGTGCAGTCGCTGCCGTACCACCTGGTCGACTCCGCCGGCTTCAAGCAATTTATGGCGTGCGCTCAGCCTAGGTGGCGAATACCTAGCCGACATTACTTCTCCAAAACAGCTGTCCCTGCCTTGCACAAGTATGTGGAGGAAAAGGTGTGCCAGTCCTTGCAATTATCCGTGAGCAGCAGGGTACATGCCACAGTCGACACGTGGAGCAGCAACTATGGGCAGGGACAGTACATGTCTTTCACGGCCCACTGGGTCAATATTTTGCAGTTCGATACACCACCGCAGCAATGCCAGGCATTACCACCTCCACGCTTGTATCTTTCTGGTTCAACTCCGGACACCAGGCGCCTACCATCCTCCTCCTCCTACTCCTCCTCCTCCTCCTTGCCTTCCTCCTTGGAGGTATTCCCGTCCCCGACAGGACACAGCGTATCTTCCACTCCTCCTCCCTCCTCTTTTCATAGGTGCAAGGTGAAGCGCCACAACGCTGTCTTACACCTGCTGAGCCTGGGCGAGAAAAGCCACACAGGGCAGGAGCTGCTGCTGTGCATCAAGGAGGAAATTGCACGCTTGCTGTCTCCTCTGAAACTCACACTGGTCAATGTTGTCTCTGATAATGGCAAGAACGTTGTGGCTGCACTGCGTCTAGGTCACCTGACACACGCTCCTTGCATGGCACATGTGATCAATCTGGTCATAACACGCTTCTTAAAGTCATATGTTGGTTTGAAGGGTGTGCTGGCCACGTCCAGGAGGGTTTGCGTTCGCTTTAGACGTTCGTATGCATTTAAGCACGCCCTCCTGGACTTGCAGCGTCAAAACAATCTCCCAGAACACAGCCTGATTTGCGACGTTCCAACACGCTGGAATTCCACCCTGCACATGTTGGACCGTCTGTACGAACAGCGGAAAGCCGTGAATGATTTCCTGATGCAGCAGACGGGCAGCGTTTGGAGCCAGTGTCATTTCGAGCTCAGGCACTGGCAGCTGGTTAGAGACGCATGTCGCATTTTGAGGCCCTTTGAAGAGGCCACACGATTTGTGAGCCGTGACGCTAGTGGAATGAACGATGTTATGCCGCTGATATTCATTATGGAGCAAACGCTCACAGCGATGATTCAACAAAGGATGGAGGAAGGATCACATATGGCTATTGATGTTGAGGAGGAGGAGGAGGATGAGGATGAGGAAACAGGACCTGAAGAGGAGCTGGATTTGTAGATGGAATCACAGGAAGGGATAGGGGACGAGGCAGCCGCACAACATGACAGTGATGGTGGTGATGACGAGTCTGACGACGACCTTGATGATGGACAACCATGGCAGTATGGGGCGGAGATGGAACCAACCGGGCCCTCTGAAACGCTGGCCAGGATGGCGAGCTGTATGCTTCGTTACTTGCTCGCTGACTGTCGTATTGTTAGCATGAAGCAAAGAGATGAGCACTGGATAGCCACACTTTTAGACCCTCGGTATAAAGCCAGAATGGGGGAGTTTTTTGCGCCTTCCGATAGGGCTTTCAAACGGCAAACACCTGCTGCAAGCATGTCTGACCGGGGGGCCACTCTCCGCTCCCCACTGTCTCATCGTTCCACCGCCTCTGGCAGAGATACCTCTGCAATAGGCGGCAGCATCGGCAGCAGCAGCAGCCAATTCAGTTTGGAAAATATGATGGCAACATTTTTACATCCAATACCCCGACCTGACACACATCGTAGTCACCAAAGGGATGTTCACCATCACCAGGTGCAGCACCTAAACAACCAGGTTCACTCTTACCTGGACTGTGCCCTTTCTCCGTCAGAAATGCTGATCCCAGACCCCATGGACTTCTGGGTCAGCAGATTGGACCATTGGCAAGAACTGGCCCAGTTTGCCATGGGTGTACTGTCTTGTCCACCCTCCAGTGTAGCGTCAGAGAGGGTATTCAGCGCGGCAGGGGGCTTCGTCACCCCTAAGCGAACAAGATTGTCCGCCAACAGCTTGGAAAATCTCACGTTTCTGAAAATGAATCAAGCGTGGATCGGTGAGGATTTTAAAACCCCTGTGCCTGATGCCACTGATTAGATCTGACATTGCTGCTGCTGCTGCCGCTGCCGCCTGCTACTGCCGCCTGCTACTACGGGATTCTGTCCTGTCCACTCTTTTTTTAATGTGCCGCTGTTGGTGCTGCTACTACTTCTACCACCAATCCACCCCCAGTGCCGTCTGCTACAAGCAGGCCTGCCTCACCACAGGGCTTTGTCCTGTGACTGTCCAGTCTCTTTTTTAATGTGCTGCTACTACTACTACTACCACCCTTGCTGTCTGTGTTGGCTACCTCTACTACCACCAATACACCTCTACTGCCGCCCGTCTGCTACAAGCAGGCCTGAGGCCTGCCCCACCACAGGGCTTTGTCCTGTGACTGTTGTCCAGTCTCTTTTTTTAATGTGCTGCTGCTACTACTACTAGCACCCATGCTGTCTGTGTTGGCTACCTCTACTACCACCAATACACCTCCACTGCCGCCCGTCTGCTACAAGCAGGCCTGAGGCTTGCCCCACCACAGGGCTTTGTCCTGTGACTGTCCAGTGTCTTTTAATGTGCGGCTACTACTACTACCAGTTTACCACCCTTGCTGTCTGTGTTGGCTACCTGTACTACCACCAATACACCTCCACTGCCGCCCGTCTGCTACAAGCAGGCCTGCCCCACCACAGGGCTTTGTCCTGTGACTGTTGTCCAGTCTCTTTTTTTAATGTGCTGCTACTACTACTACCAGTCTACCACCCTTGCTGTCTGTGTTGGCTACCTCTACTACCACCAATACACCTCCACTGCCGCTCGTCTGCTACAAGCAGGCCTGAGGCTTGCCCCACCACAGGGCTTTGTCCTGTGACTGTCCAGTGTCTTTTAATGTGCTGCTACTACTCACCCTTGCCAATAAAAAGGGTAAATTTTTGGAGGGCTTTTGAAAAGCCATTGCTTGTTGGCTTGTTGCTTTTACATCCATGTATGGAAGAACTCCAGCAGGCATCTGCCAATAAAAAGGGTCCATTTTTGGAGGGCTTGTGAAAAGCCATTGCTTGTTGCTTTTACATCCATGCAGGGCCGCCATCAGAAATTTCTGGGCCCCATACAGCCAAGGAGTCTGGGGCCCCCCTCACTATTGGGGCAGGCACAAAGTAAAGGGGTCGGAGGTAAGGCAGCGGTGAAAAGCAAACTAGTAGGAGATCTCTTTGGAGGGGCAGGGCAGAGATAGCTGGTGGGTAGCAGGGGGCAAGGTGGAGAGACTAAGTGGCAGGGCTCAGCGGGGGAAGGAGGAGGGAATTTCTGGGAGAACAGAAAGTGGCATGGGTGGTGACACCGGGCATGAGGGCGCCCGTGCCGCCCGTTGGAAAAGGCCCCCCCATGGCCGGCGGCGTACTATAGCAGAGCAGGGAGGTATCTCCCTGCACTGTAATCTACTAGCACCACTGTAGCTCCCTGAAGGAGCGAAATCCCTGTGTGGCCGGGGATTTCGCTCCTGGAGTGCTCCGCTTGATGTCTCTGTCCGTATATGGACAGTGACATCAGGGCAACTCCTGAAGGGGCATCCCCGTTTACAGCGTTGCCAACTCTGTGTCCAGGGATTCCACTCCAGGAGAAGCCCTTGACGTCACTGTCCATAAATGGACACAGACGACAGGGGCTTCTCCTGGAGTAGAATCCCCGGTCACAGCGTCGGCAACGCTATGGATTGGGATTCTGCTTCAGGAGTTGCCCCTGATGTCACTGTCCATATACGGACAGAGACATCAAGTGGAGCGCTCCAGGAGCGGAATTCCTGGCCACAGGGGGATTCCGCTCTTTCAGGGAGCTACAGTGCAGCTATCTACAGGAAGGAGGGGTGCTATCTATAAGAGGGGTTTTGTGGGGCACTACCTGCAAGGGGGCTGTATGGCACTACCTACCATGGGGCTGTGTGGCAATACCTACCACTTGGCTTTGTAGCACTACCTACCAGGGGGCTGTGTGGCACAACCTACAACGGGGCTGTGTGGCACTATCTACAGGTGGCTGTGTGGCACTATCTACAGGGGGCTGTGTGGCACTATCTACAGGGGGATGTGGGCACTATCTACAGGGGGCTGTGTGGCACTATCTACAGGTGGCTGTGTAGCACTATCTACAGGGGGCTGTGTAGCACTATCTACAGGGGGCTGTGTAGCACTATCTACAGGGGGCTGTGTAGCACTATCTACAGGGGGCTGTGTAGCACTATCTACAGGGGGCTGTGTAGCACTATCTACAGGGGGCATCTGTGAGTGACGGGCTGATGGTTATTTTACTGTGAGGGGAGGAAATTTTCTTTTTCCAGTGGTGCCTCGAGTCCGAAAATGTTGGGAAACTCTGTACTAGGCTACAGGATCACCCCGGCCAACGCAAGGATCCCGTCGTGGAGCAGCTCAGTTCATCGTGGGAACGGGGCCTAGTGGAGTACAACTTGTTTTGTTTGTTTGGGGGCGCTGTCTACAAGGAAGGGGTGGAGGGGGGCTGTACGGCTCGATCTACAAGGGGAGGTGGGGGGCTGTATGGCACTGTCTACATGAGGGAGTTGGGAGGCTGTATGGCACGATCTACAAGGGGGAGGTGGGTGGCTGTATGGTACTGTCTACATGAGGGAGGTGGGTGGCTGTATGGTACTGTATACATGAGGGAGGTGGGGGCTGTATGGTACTGTATACATGAAGGAGGTGGGGGCTGTATGGTACTGTCTACAAGGGGGAGGTGTGGGGCTTTATGGCACTGTCTACAAGGAGGAGGTGAGGGTTGTATGGCACTGTCTACATGAGGGAGGTGGGGAGGCTGTATGGCACTGTCTACATGAGGGAGGTGGGGGCTGTACGGTACTGTCTACAAGGGGGAGGTGTGGGGCTTTATGGCACTGTCTACAAGGAGGAGGTGAGGGCTGTATGGCACTGTCTACATGAGGGAGGTGGGGGGGGTGTATGGCACGATCTACAAGGGGGAGGGGGGATGTATGGCACTGTCTACAAGGGTGAGGTGGGGGCTGTATGGCACGATCTACAAGGGTGAGGTGGGGGCTGTATGGCACTGTCTAAAGGAAGGCTGTATCGCACAATCTACAGGGGGCACTATCTACAGGGGGGCTGTGTGTGGCAGGAAGGGGAGGGGGGCATTATACTGTGTGGGGGCCACTAAGCGGACATTATACTGTGTAGGGACACTACAGGGGGCAATATACTGTGTGTGGCACTTAGGGGACATAATACTGTGTGGGCACAACTAGAGGACAAAATACTGTGTCCTTGAAGGGGTTATAATATATTATTATTATTATACTGTATGGGAGGAACTAAAGGGGCATTATACTTTTTTTTATGGGCCATTTTTTTTATGATGGGGTGGGGCGCCGAAAGATAATTTTTCACGGGGCGCCATCTATCCTAAGGCCGGCCCTGTCTCTACCCACCACATGTTTGAAGGCTATGTAAAGTGAGTGTGGTATTTGTTGTTTTAGCAGTCTGTTTGGTGCTACTTTGTAAATACTTTAAAAAAAATATATATTTTTACTTTATGAGATACAGAGCAGCTAAATCATGCGCTGAAACCTTTAGGCCTCTTTCACACGACAGTGAAAAACGGCCATATGATGGCCGTCCTTTTAACGGCTTTCACATGGCCGTTTTCAGAACAATGATATTCTATGGGTGCATTCACACGGCCGTTTTTTTAACGGCCCGTGAATAATGGGCGTCAAAAAATAGGACATGTCCTATTTTTGGCCGTTTTAACGGCCTGACGGCCCCCATAGAAGTCTACTACTAGTTCCCTTGCTGGCTATCGTTGGCATACTCACGTTTGCGGCGCTTCTTCAGGTGTGGTCACTCGGGATTGAAGACGCCTCGATGACGTCATCGCCCTGTCGCGCTGCCTTGCCAAATCCCGTGCAGACGAGTGACCACAAGTGAAGAAGAGGAGAGACGGCGCTGCTCTCGTGAGTATGTTGCATGATCTATAGGGAGGCTGGTGTGGCATCTACAGGGAGGCTGGTGTGGCACCATCTACAGGGAGGCTGGTGTGGCACCATCTACAGGGAGGCTGGTGTGGCACCATCTACAGGGAGGCTGGTGTGGCACCATCTACAGGGAGGCTGGTGTGGCACCATCTACAGGGAGGCTGGTGTGGCACCATCTACAGGGAGGCTGGTGTGGCACCATCTACAGGGAGGCTGGTGTGACACCATCTACAGGGAGGCTGGTGTGGCACCATCTACAGGGAGGCTGGTGTGGCACCATCTACAGGGAGGCTGGTGTGGCACCATCTACAGGGAGGCTGGTGTGGCACCATCTACAGGGAGGCTGGTGTGGCACCATCTACAGGGAGGCTGGTGTGGCACCATCTACAGAGAGGCTGGTGTGGCACCATCTACAGGGAGGCTGGTGTGGCACCATCTACAGGGAGGCTGGTGTGGCACCATCTACAGGGAGGCAGGTGTGGCACGATGTACAGGGAGGCTGGTGTGGCATCATCTACAGGGAGGCGTGTGGCATCATATACAGGGAGTCTGTGCGGCATCATATACAGAGGCTGTGCGGCATCATCTACAGGGAGGCTGTGCGGCATCATCTACAGGGAGGCTGTGCGGCATCATCTACAGGGAGGCGTGCGGCATCATCTACAGGGAGGCGTGTGGCATCATCTACAGGGAGGCGTGTGGCATCATCTACAGGGAGGCGTGTGACATCATCTACAGGGAGGCGTGTGGCATCATCTACAGGGAGGCGTGTGGCATCATCTACAGGGAGGCGTGTGGCATCATCTACAGGGAGGCGTGTGGCATCATCTACAGGGAGGCGTGTGGCATCATCTACAGGGAGGCGTGTGGCATCATCTACAGGGAGGCGTGTGGCATCATATACAGGGGGCGTGTGGCATCATATACAGGGGGCGTGTGGCATCATATACAGGGGGCGTGTGGCATCATATACAGGGAGCGTGTGGCATCATATACAGGGAGGCGTGTGGCATCATCTACAGGGAGGCGTGTGGCATCATCTACAGGGAGGCGTGTGGCATCATCTACAGGGAGGCGTGTGGCATCATCTACAGGGAGGCGTGTGGCATCATATACAGGGGGCGTGTGGCATCATATACAGGGGGCGTGTGGCATCATATACAGGGGGCGTGTGGCATCATATACAGGGAGGTGTGTGGCATCATATACAGGGGGCGTGTGGCATCATATACAGGGAGGTGTGTGGCATCATATACAGGGGGCGTCTGGCATCATATACAGGGGGCGTGTGGCATCATATACAGGGGGCGTGTGGCATCATATACAGGGGGCGTGTGGCATCATATACAGGAGGCGTGTGGCATCATATACAGGGGGCGTGTGGCATCATATACAGGGAGGCGTGTGGCATCATATACAGGGGGCGTGTGGCATCATATACAGGGGGGCGTGTGGCATCATATACAGGGAGGCGTGTGGCATCATATACAGGGAGGCGTGTGGCATCATATACAGGGGGCGTGTGGCATCATATACAGGGAGGCGTGTGGCATCATATACAGGGGGCGTGTGGCATCATATACAGGGGGCGTGTGGCATCATATACAGGGAGGCGTGTGGCATCATATACATGGGGGCGTGTGGCATCATATACAGGGAGGCGTGTGGCATCATATACAGGGGGCGTGTGGCATCATATACAGGGAGGCGTGTGGCATCATATACAGGGGTGCGTGTGGCATCATATACAGGGAGGCGTGTGGCATCATATACAGGGGGCGTGTGGCATCATATACAGGGGGCGTGTGGCATCATATACAGGGGGCGTGTGGCATCATATACAGGGGGCGTGTGGCATCATATACAGGGGGCGTGTGGCATCATATACAGGGGGCGTGTGGGATCATATACAGGGGGCGTGTGGCATCATATACAGGGGGGCGTGTGGCATCATATACAGGGAGGCGTGTGGCATCATATACAGGGGGCGTGTGGCATCATATACAGGGGGCGTGTGGCATCATATACACGGAGGCGTGTGGCATCATATACAGGGAGGCGTGTGGCATCATATACAGGGGGCGTGTGGCATCAAATACAGGGGGCGTGTGGCATCATATACAGGGGGCGTGTGGCATCATATACAGGGGGCGTGTGGCATCATATACAGGGAGGCTGTGGCATCATATACAGGGTGCGTGTGGCATCATATACAAGGAGGCTGTGGCATCATATACAGGGTGTGTGTGGCATCATATACAGGGGGCGTGTGGCATCATATACAGGGAGGCGTGTGGCATCATATACAGGGTGCGTGTGGCATCATATACAGGGGGCGTGTGGCATCATATACAGGGGGGCGTGTGGCATCATATACAGGGAGGCGTGTGGCATCATATACAGGGAGGCGTGTGGCATCATATACAGGGAGGCGTGTGGCATCATATACAGGGGGGCGTGTGGCATCATATACAGGGGGCGTGTGACATCATATACAGGGGGCGTGTGGCATCATATACAGGGGGCGTGTGGCATCATATAATGGGAGGTGTGTGGCATCACATACAGGGAGGCGTGTGGCATCATATACAGGGAGGCTGTGTGGCATCATATACAGGGGGGCGTGTGGCATCATATACAGAGGGTGTGTGGCATCATATACAGGGGGCGTGTGGCATCATATACAGGGGGCGTGTGGCATCATATAATGGGAGGTGTGTGGCATCATATACAGGGGGGCGTGTGGCATCATATACAGGGAGGCGTGTGGCATCATCTACAGGGAGGCGTGTGGCATCATATACAGGGGGGCGTGTGGCATCATATACAGGGGGGCGTGTGGCATCATATACAGGGGGCGTGTGGCATCATATACAGGGGGCGTGTGGCATCATATAATGGGAGGTGTGTGGCATCACATACAGGGAGGCGTGTGGCATCATATACAGGGAGGCTGTGTGGCACCATATACAGGGAGGCTGGTGTGGCATCATATACAGGGAGGCTGTAAATAGTGTCTAGGTGAACATGTGACCTTCCTTTGGTTGTTTTCAGGGGGCTGGGACAAAAAAAGCCTGACCAATGAAATTCATCCGTTTTTTTAACGGCCATGAAAAACTGATGCAAAATGGATGTCAAACGGCCATTAAAAACGGACAGATGGACTTGAAAAGGATGAACATTTAGAGACAAACTGATGCAAAATGGCCATGAAAAACTGACAGTTGATCAGTTTTAAAAGGACATTTTTTTTCACTGTCGTGTGAATAAGGCCTTATCTGTCAGGTCAGCCGGTCCTGCGTGTACCTGTTCATAATTTAGATTTGATCGATAACAGGTGGATCCTGGCCCGCCGACACTGAACCCGTCAGTCCCCCGGACCTGACAGATACAGGTCTCTGCGCACGATACAGCTGCTCTGTATACAGGATACAAAGCAGCTGTATCACATAAAGTAAAAATTATTTTTAATAAAAAGTATTTACAAAGTTTCGTAACACACACTAATAAACTTTTTTGTATGAAAAAAGAGGTGTACATAGCCTTAAAGATCTCTCCCCCTCCCCCACGTATCCTCTCTCCTTCCTCTACCCCTCCTTTCAGATATCTTCTTTTCCCCCAGTTATCATCCCCCTAGTATAATGTCTCCTTCAGTGTCATCCACCATCCATTATTATCTCCTACCCACTACACCATCATCTCCCTGTACCCATTGTCATCCAACCCCCCCGCCCCCCTCCGTAGAAAGCAAGTGTCTTACCCAGGTCTGTATGATCCTCCGGACACTGAAGCACCGCATTGTATCACTAGTAGCAGCTCTGCGATGGCTCTTATCTCCTGGGCTGCGTATAACGGGACAATAAACCTGTCTTCTCTCTCTGATACACAGCCCAGGAGATAAGAGGTAAGAAATGCTACTAGCGATACAAGAATATGAAGCAGAGCTGAGAGTGTATAGTGTGACATGGGTAACACTGCTTTTTATTGTGGGGATGTGATGTGAGGAGGCTCCGGGCAGCAGCAGCCTGACAGACAGACATTACATACTGACACAGACATTACATATTGTACTCACTGTGTCAGGAGTCTTCTTCTTCTTCTTCTTCTTCTGCTGCTGCTGCTTGTCGCCTCCACTGCATTCAAACCTCCCGCCACCTTCATGACGTCTCCTCCACACGCGCTGTCACCCCGCTGTAGAGGAGGAGGAGGGGCGGGCTCTATGTGAACAGCGGGCCCTTATGATTTTACTCTGATGCAAACAACGGGCCCCGGCTCCGTGATGGGACCTGTTCCTTTCACCAAAGTGAAATCATAAGGGCCCGTGAGCAAATGCAATCCGGCAGTGGAGCACGGGCCCCCGTTTTTTGAATTTTTGACCGGGCCCCTGACAGCAGTACCGGCAGTACCTCCCTGATGGCGGCCATGCATCCATGTATGGAAGAACCCCGGCAGGCATCTGCCAAAAAAAAGGGTACATTTTTGGAGGGCTTGTCAAAAGCCATTGCTTGTTGCTTTTACATCCATGTATGGAAGAACCCCGGCAGGCATCTGCCAATAAAAAGGGTCAATTTTTGGAGGGCTTGTGAAAAGCCATTGCTTTTTGCTTTTACATCCATGTATGGAAGAACCCCGGCAGGCATCTGCCAAAAAAAAGGGTCAATTTTTGGAGGGCTTGTCAAAAGCTATTGTTGGTTGCTTTTACATCCATGTATGGAAAAACCCCGGCAGGCATCTGCCAAAAAAAGGGTCAATTTTTGGAGGGCTTGTGAAAAGCCATTGCTTGTTGGCTTGTTGCTTTTACATCCATGTATGGAAGAACCCCGGCAGGCATCAGCCAATAAAAAGGGTCAATTTTTGGAGGGCTTGTGAAAAGCCATTGCTTGTTGCTTTTACATCCATGTATGGAAGAACCCCGGCAGGCATCTGCCAATAAAAAGGGTCAATTTTTGGAGGGCTTGTGAAAAGCCATTGCTTGTTGGCTTGTTGCTTTTACATCCATGTATGGAAGAACCCCGGCAGGCATCAGCCAATAAAAAGGGTCAATTTTTGGAGGGCTTGTGAAAAGCCATTGCTTGTTGCTTTTACATCCATGTATGGAAGAACCCCGGCAGGCATCTGCCAATAAAAAGGGTCAATTTTTGGAGGGCTTGTGAAAAGCCATTGCTTGTTGCTTTTACATCCATGTATGGAAGAACCCCGGCAGGCATCTGCCAAAAAAAAGGGTCAATTTTTGGAGGGCTTGTCAAAAGCCATTGCTTGTTGCTTTTACATCCATGTATGAAAGAACCCCGGCAGGCATCTGCCAATAAAAAGGGTCAATTTTTGGAGGGCTTGTCAAAAGCCATTGCTTGTTGCTTTTACATCCATATATGGAAGAACCCCGGCAGGCATCTGCCACTATAAAGGGTACATTTTTTGAGGGCTTGTCAAAAGCCATTGCTTCTTCTTTTACCACCTTATATGTATGAACCCTGGCAGGCATCTGCCGCCTAAAATGGTTAATTTTTGTTCCTTTTTTAACAATGCATTAAGCATACAACATGCACAATTGCAGTGGTTTCTGTTAGTTATCACCGTGTCCCATCCGTTTTCCTATAGCCATACATGTTGGCGTAACTTTGACACTAACTTTGCCTTAAAGACAGCTCAAAAGTACTTGGATACACTCATGGGTGACCTAAGAGTGTTATACAGGGCTTCTAGGGCTTTTAAACAGTGTTATACATGATTTTTAGGGGCTTTCTTGTATTACAGGTTCTGTCAGAACTAGTTCGGTCCGAATCAAACTTTTTCACGAAATTCGGCGAACCTGCCGAACCGAACTTTTCATAAGTTCGCTCATCTCTAGTTAATATGTTAATGCAAATAATCAAGGTAAAAAAATGTTGGACTCCCAAATAATGGTAACAGGGAGTTAGTCACTGGGGATCAAGAGAGCTAGTAAATAAGCTATTTATATACAGAAGAAAAAAAAGTGGTTGTGGACGATGCCAGTGCTGTTAATACATCAATTCTTATACTTAATTGGCAGAATGTAGATCTGGTCCAAGTTAAGTTTAATAAAATAAAAGTGAACAAGGATTTGGGAGTAGATGGGTTACACCCAGTTATTTATGTACCCCTCTTCATAATATTTTAGAGATTCTCTAGTGGATGACGCTGTGCCTATGGACTGGCGCAGGGAAAATGTGGTGCCTATGTTAAGAATGGTCTCTACATCTACCAGTGAGCTAAACACCTTGGTGACATTTCACATACATGTACGTGACAGCCGCCACGGTAAAGCAATGAGCGGGCTCACGCATTGAGCACTCCATAATCTATACTTATTGAGACCGCAACATCTAAGCCTTTAGAAAGAGGGGGTTGCCCCTTCGATAGCCCATCAGCAGGGCCGGCCTTAGGAGTGTGCGACCTGTGCCTTTGCACAGGGCTCATCACTCCAGCAGATGGCGCTACGCTGGCTCCCTTCCCCTGCTTGTTTCAAAAGCGCCCGGGCTCGGCGACTCAGCAGTCGCCTTTCTGCCCAGGCTCTTCTTCAATCAGTAGCGTCGCTACCTCTGTAGCAGCCATAGCACATGCCAGTAGTGACACCGGACCTGGCCCCCCCATGGGCGGCGGCGCTGCTAGCAGCCGCTGTGGCTGCTACAGTGGTAGTGACGGCACTATAGCAGAGCAGGGAGGTATCTGCTCTGCTATCTACTAGCGCCACTGTAGCTCCCTGAAGGCGGGGGATTCCACTCCTGGAGCGCTCCACATATGGACAGTGACATCAGAGGAAACTCCTGAAGCGGAATCCCCGTCCACAGCATTGCCGATGCTGTGACTGGTGATTACATTCCAGGAGAAACCAATGACGTCGCTGTCCACTGTCGGCAGCACTGTGAATGGGGATTCCGCTTCAGGAGTTGCCCCTAATATCACTGCCCATATATGGACAGAGACATCAAACGGAGCGCTCAAGTAACGGAATCCCCAGCCACACGGGGATTCTGCTTCAGTGTCCCTGCTACAGTGGCACTATCTGCAGGTGGGGAAGTGCTATCTATAAGGGGGCTGTGGGCTGTGTGGCACTACCTACAAGGGGCTGTAGGCTTTGTGGCACTACCTACAAGGGGGCTGTGGGCTGTGTGGCATTACCAACAAGGGGGCTGAGGGCTGTGTGGCACTACCAGCAAGGGGGCTGTGGGCTGTGTTGCACTACCAAAAAGGGGGCTATTTGGCACTACCTACAAGGGGGCTGTGTGGCACTACCTACAAGGGGGCCGTGTGGCACTACCTACCAGGATGCTGTGTGGCACTACCTGCCAGGGTGCTGTGTGGCACTACCTACCAGGGTGCTGTGTGGCACTACCTACCAGGGTGCTGTGTGGCACTACCTACCAGGGTGCTGTGAGGCACTACCTACAGGGGACTGTGTGGCACTATCTAAATGGGACTGTGTGGCACTACCTACAGGGGGCTGTGTGGCACCATCTACAAGGGGGCTGTGTGGTGCCATCTACAAGGGGCTTTGTGGCACCATCTACAATGGGGCTGTGTGGCGCCAACTACACGGGGGCTGTGTGGCGCTACCTACTTTGGGGCTGTGTGGCACTATTTACAAGGGGGCTGTGTGGCCCTACCTACAAGGGACTGTGTGGCACTACCTACAAGGGGCTGTGTGGCACTACCTACAAGGGGCAGTGTTGCACTAACAACAAGGGGCTGTGTGACACTACCTACAAGTGACTGTGTGGCACTACCTACAAGGGGCTGTGTGGCACTATCTACAAGGGGCTGTGTGGCACTACCTACAAGGGACTGTGTGGCACTATCTACAGTGGGAAACTGTGAGTGGTGGGCTGATGGTCATTTTAATGTGAGTGGCAAGCTGATGGTCATTTTACTGTGAGTGGGGGGCTGATGGTCATTTTACTGTGAGTGGGGGGCTGATGGTCATTTTACTGTGAGTGGGGGGCTGATGGATATTTTACTGTGAGTGGGGGGGCTGATGGTCATTTTACTGTGAGTCGTGGGCTGATGGTCATTTTACTGTGAGTCGTGGGCTGATGGTCATTTTACTGTGAGTGGCAGGCTGATGGTCATTTTACTGTAAGTGGGGGGCTGATGGTAATTTTACTGTGAGTGGGGTGCTGATGGTAATTTTACTGTGAGTGGCGGGCTGATGGTCAGTTTACTGTGTGGCGGGCTGATGGTCATTTTACTGTGAGTAGCGTGTTGCTGGTCATTTTACTGTGAGTGGCGGGCTGATGGTCAGTTTACTGTGTGGCGGGCTGATGGTCATTTTACTTTGAGTGGCGGGCTGATGGTAATTTTACTGTGAGTGGCAGGCAGATGGTCATTTTACTGTGAGTGGTGGGCTGATGGTCATTTTACTGTGAGTGGGGGGCTGATGGTCATTTTACTGTGAGTGGCGGGCTGATGGTCAGTTTACTGTGTGGCGGGCTGATGGTCATTTTACTGTGAGTAGCGGGTTGCTGGTCATTTTACTGTGAGTGGTGGGCTGATGGTCATTTTACTGTGAGTCGTGGGCTGATGGTCATTTTACTGTGAGTGGCAGGCTGTTGGTCATTTTACTGTGAGTGGCGGGCTGATGGTAATTTTACTGTGAGTGGCAGGCAGATGGTCATTTTACTGTGAGTGGTGGGCTGATGGTCATTTTACTGTGAGTGGGGGGCTGATGGTCATTTTACTGTGAGCGGCGGGCTGATGGTCATTTTACTGTGAGTAGCGGGTTGATGGTCATTTTACTGTGAGTGGCGGGCTGATGGTCATTTTACTGTGAATGGCGGGCTGATGGTCATTTTACTGTGAGTGGCAGGCTGATGGTCATTTTACTGTGAGTGGTGGGCTGATGGTAATTTTACTGTGAGTGGCGGCTGATGGTCAGTTTACTGTGTGTCGGGCTGATGGTCATTTTACCATGAGTGGCGGGCTGAGGGTCATTTTACTGTGAGTGGCGAGTTGATGGTCATTTTACTGTGAGTGGTGGGCTGATGGTCATTTTACTGTGAGTGGCGAGTTGATGGTCATTTTACTGTGAGTGGTGGGCTGATGGTCATTTTAATGTGAATGGGGGCTGATGGTCATTTTACTGTGAATGGGGGCTGACGGCCATTTTACGGTGAGTGGGGGGCTGATGGTCATTTTACTGTGAATAGCGGGTTGATGGTCATTTTACTGTGAGTCGTGGGCTGATGGTCATTTTACTGTGAGTGGCAGGCTGATGGTCATTTTACTGTGAGTGGGGGGCCGATGGTCATTTTACTGTGAGTGGCGGGCTGATGGTCAGTTTACTGTGTGGCGGGCTGATGGTCCTTTTACTGTGAGTGGCGGGCTGATGGTAATTTTACTGTGAGTGGCGGGCAGATGGTCATTTTACTGTGAGTGGTGGGCTGATGGTCATTTTACTGTGAGTGGGGGGCTGATGGTCATTTTACTGTGAGTGGGGGGCTGATGGTCATTTTACTGTGAGTGGCGGGCTGATGGTCAGTTTACTGTGTGGCGGGCTGATGGTCATTTTACTGTGAGTAGCGGGTTGCTGGTCATTTTACTGTGAGTGGTGGGCTGATGGTCATTTTACTGTGAGTCGTGGGCTGATGGTCATTTTACTGTGAGTGGCAGGCTGTTGGTCATTTTACTGTGAGTGGCGGGCTGATGGTAATTTTACTGTGAGTGGCAGGCAGATGGTCATTTTACTGTGAGTGGTGGGCTGATGGTCATTTTACTGTGAGTGGGGGGCTGATGGTCATTTTACTGTGAGCGGCGGGCTGATGGTCATTTTACTGTGAGTAGCGGGTTGATGGTCATTTTACTGTGAGTGGCGGGCTGATGGTCATTTTACTGTGAATGGCGGGCTGATGGTCATTTTACTGTGAGTGGCAGGCTGATGGTCATTTTACTGTGAGTGGCGGGCTGATGGTAATTTTACTGTGAGTGGCGGCTGATGGTCAGTTTACTGTGTGTCGGGCTGATGGTCATTTTACCATGAGTGGCGGGCTGAGGGTCATTTTACTGTGAGTGGCGAGTTGATGGTCATTTTACTGTGAGTGGTGGGCTGATGGTCATTTTACTGTGAGTGGCGAGTTGATGGTCATTTTACTGTGAGTGGTGGGCTGATGGTCATTTTAATGTGAATGGGGGCTGATGGTCATTTTACTGTGAATGGGGGCTGACGGCCATTTTACGGTGAGTGGGGGGCTGATGGTCATTTTACTGTGAATAGCGGGTTGATGGTCATTTTACTGTGAGTCGTGGGCTGATGGTCATTTTACTGTGAGTGGCAGGCTGATGGTCATTTTACTGTGAGTGGGGGGCCGATGGTCATTTTACTGTGAGTGGCGGGCTGATGGTCAGTTTACTGTGTGGCGGGCTGATGGTCCTTTTACTGTGAGTGGCGGGCTGATGGTAATTTTACTGTGAGTGGCGGGCAGATGGTCATTTTACTGTGAGTGGTGGGCTGATGGTCATTTTACTGTGAGTGGGGGGCTGATGGTCATTTTACTGTGAGTAGCGGGCTGATGGTCATTTTACTGTGAATGGCGGGCTGATGGTCATTTTACTGTGAGTGGCGGGCTGATGGTCATTTTACTGTGAATGGCGGGCTGGTGGTCATTTTACTGTGAGTGGCGGCTGATGGTCAGTTTACTGTGTGGCGGGCTGAGGGTCATTTTACTGTGAGTGCTGGGCTGATGGTCATTTTACTGTGAGTAGCGAGTTGATGTTCATTTTACTGTGAGTCGTGGGCTGATGGTCATTTTAATGTGAATGGGGGCTGACGGTCATTTTACTGTGAATGGGGGCTGACGGTCATTTTACTGTGAGTGGGGGGCTGATGGTCATTTTACTGTGAGTAAAATGAGCTGATGGTCTTCAAGTGGCTTCCACCTCTGACCTCCAATTGAAATTAATGTGAGCCAGAAAATACCTGCATCGCCCGTTTGGAGCTTTTTTTTGTCTGCGCCTTGTGCATTAGCTTCAACGGCTTAAGAAAAAACGCAACAAAAAAAAGGGTCAAACAACGCTGTCAATTCCTGAAGGAATTTCAAAGCAGATCTTTTTTGCCTTACAAAATACGCTGTCTGAACATACCCTACGAGTGTAGTGCTTGTTTTTAGCTGTTTTCTGTCTTTCTCAAAGTAATTTTTCGTAGGGGTGCCCTAAAGGAAATTTTATTTTTCTAGTGCTGCCTCGAGTCCGAAAAGGTTGGGAAACTCTGTACTAGGCTACAAGATCATGCCGGCCTACGCAAGGATCCCGTTGAGGAGCAGCTCAGTTCTTCATGGGAAAGTTGCCTAGGCGAGTACAATTTTTGTTTTTGTTCGGGGGTACTGTCTAGAAGGGGGAGGTTGGGGGGGCTGTATAGCATGATCTACAAGGAGGAGGTGGGGGATTATGGCACTGTCTACAGGGAGTATGGCAAAATCCACAGGGGGCACTATACTGTGTGGGGGCCACTAAGCGGACATTATACTGTGTAGTAGTACTACAGGGGCATAATATTGTGGGCACTATTAGAGGTCAAAATACTGTGTCCTTGAAAGGGTTGTGATATATTATATTTTTAAATATTATTATTATACTGTATGGGGGCACTAAAGGGGCATTATACTTTTTCTATGGGGCATTTTTTTTAATGATGGGGTGGGGCGCCATAAGATCATTTTGCATGGGGTGCCATCTATCCTAAGGCTGGCCCTGCCCATCAGCCCCCCATTGGTGTTTATGACAGCCTGGGGACCTAAGAAATGCCCCCAGGTCTGCCATCTTTGTACTTCTGTTAAGCTCTGTCAGAGACAAGTATGGTCAGTGATGTCAGGAGCAGTGCTGGAGTCCCCGGGCAGAGCATCAGCAGATGCTCTACTCTGGGACTCCAGGGCCAGGAAACTCTAGCTCTGCCGTGGGGCTCCAGCACTAGGGAAGCGCCTGATGTCACTATCCATATTTGGACAGTGATATCAGGTGTTTCCTGGCCCTGGAGTCCCTGATCAGAGCATCAGCTAGCACCCTGCCCGGGTACTCCAGCGATAGGAAACTCCTGACATCACTATCCAAATATGGACAGTGACGTCAGGAGCAGTGCTGGAGTCCCCGGGCAGAGTGCAGCTCGGGGATTCCAGGGCAGGAAACCTTTTTAACGTCCATCACTCAGATGACATCCAAGTGATGAACATGTTTTACATGGCCCCATATAGGTGTATGGGAGCCCTGTGATCGTGAGTAGGGAATGTTCCATTTTTTGACAGCCCGTTAAAATGAGCTGTCAAAAAATCGGCAGTGGGAGAACAGTTTTTAATGGAGCCTTGTGACAGCCTTAGAAAAACGATTGTCGCACGGCCGAGAAAAACTGTCGTGTGAATAGGGCCTTAGCTATGTAGCAAAGTTCAATCTATGAAAGATGTACAGAAATGACAAGCTGACATGGACACGCTTGGCAAATGAGGTGCAATGTGGATAATTGTAAACTGATGCATCTGAGCACTAATAATCTGCATTCACCATATTTCCTAGTAGGAGTTACTGGGAGAATCACGTGTAGAGAAGGATCTTGGTGTACTTGTAGATCATAGACTAAATGCAATGTCAGTCACCTGCTTCTAGGGCCAGCAGGATATTGTCATGTATTAAAAGAGTCATGGACAGGGACATAATATTACAACTTTGTAAAGTACTAGGATGGCCTTGTATTGAATATGCAGTTCAGCTCTTGGCACTAGAATGGATGCCCTGGAGTTGGAAAAAAACACAAAGAAGTTCAACTAATCTGACGAGGGCATAGATAATCTTAGATATAAAAAAAAGATTAAAATAAATACATTTACTTTGTCTTAAGTAAAGACATCTAAGCGTGGATAGGTTTAATTGGTATAAATTTATAAATGGTCCATACAAAAAATATGGTGAAAATCTGTTCCATGTAAAATCCCTTCAAAAGACAAGGGGCACTTCCTCCGCCTGGAGAAAAAAGGTTAAATCCCGAGAGGTGACAAGCCTTCTTTACTGTGAGAACTGTGAATCTGTAGAGTAGTCTACCACAGGAGCTGGTCACAGCAGGAACAGTATATACCTTCAAAAAAGTGTAGAAGATTTTTTTTAGAACAAAATAATATCAATGCTTATGTAAATGTATAAAACTCTTGTTTGAATGTTGATCCAGTCTAATGCCCGCATGGGATTAGAAATTAAATCTTTATTTTTAGGGCAAATTGGCTCATACCTTATGAGGTATTTTGTTTTTTACCTTCAATAGGCTCAATAGGAGGAAACAAAGTAGAAAAGTTTACCCATATCCCTTTCCTTCATCCACACCCTCTCCCCTTGGTTGAACTTAATGGGGTTTTTTCAACCATACTAACTACAGTATGTACTGTAACTGTATAATTATGCACCTTACTACTGCAAGCAGATATGAGGAATGTCTCTGTGTGTACCTATGCATAATAACTAAACTCCTCGGAGATGACAGGTCCTCTGTTTATATCAAGATTTGCCCCAGATTTTACACCCAGTAGAGGTTTAGTCCTGTATGTTGAGTTTGATGGTTTTTTATTCCTATATACATATTTCCAAATGATCCTATTTTGGCACTGATATTTTTCAATGTCTCTAATGTCCCTGTAACAGCATTCAGTAGTTAAGATTTAAGATAATTTAGTAGGTTTATCTGCAGGTCTACGTATATT